>NW_018407522.1:173434-203574 GCF_002113885.1 Mizuhopecten yessoensis
TAGACGAGACTGGGATGGCTGAGAAGTGGGTAGACGAGACTGGGATGGCTGAGAAGTGGGTAGACGAGACGGGGATGGCTGAGAAGTGGTTAGACAAGACTGGGATGGCTGAGAAGTGGTTAGACGAGACTGGGATGGCTGAGAAGTGGGTAGACGAGACTGGGATGGCTTAGAAGATAGACGAGACTGGGATGGCTGAGAAATGGGTAGACGGGACTGGGATGGCTGAGAAGTGGGTAGACGAGACGGGGATGGCTGAGAAGTGGTTAGACGAGACTGGGATGGCTGAGAAGTGGTTAGACGATACTGGGATGGCTGAGAAGTGGGTAGACGAGACTGGGATGGCTTAGAAGGTAGACGAGACTGGGATGGCTGAGAAATGGGTAGACGGGACTGGGATGGCTGAGAGTAGGTTATACTAGACTGGGATGGCTGAGAAATTGGTAAACAAGACTGGGATGGCTGAGAAGTGGGTAGCAAGACATATTCCAAAAATGGTAAATATTTGTATTGAACTGCTTTCAGTTGGCATTCATAGGCAAAATGAATGCCAACTGGACAAAGGCTAATCCAACATGAAGCGCTGGCGCGCTTCATTGCATTTGCCTTTGTCCAGTTGGCATTCATATTGCATTTTATTGCAACAAAAGACAAATGGATTGGAAAAATGTTATTGCAACTTACTTACGTCCTTTACGTAACAGATAAATATATATACAAAATTATTGTGTCAAATAACATATATATAAGATGTTAAAGATGGGTTACAGCAAAAGAGGTAATGATAGGATCAGGGACAACAACGTATAGTTTTAAATTTTAGTTATTCGGAGAGTTTACTTGAGATCGCCTGTGTGATTTTCCTAATCGAGTTGGCGTAAGTAGTATACCTAATCTATACACACATATCCTTCTACTTTTCTAAAGTCCAATCACATTCCGTGCCGCATTTGCCTTTCTCCTGAGTCACTCCAAGTCCTTCTGTGAATTCCTGCCTTACATACTTAGCCGACTAGATTAGGAAAGCCGGACACGCGCTCTTTGTCATACGGAATCGGTTATGATATTGATGAACGCTAAGATTGAGGTTAATACACAGAGATCGTTGGTGTTGGAAAAAGGGAGAGGGGCTGGAATAAGAGAGGAGGTGGAGAGGAGAGACAGATGGGAAAAGTTCAATGCTTAAATGAACCATAGGGACAGTTTCCCATATTTCATCAGAAGTCAGCTCAAATGCAGATTAGGAATGTATGAAGTGGACTGATATATGATGTAGATAAACGTGAAGTCTAACAGATTTAGTGAAGCGGCCCCACATGTATTGATCCATAACGTCCAGAAGTTCAAAGACGCATGCTGATAAATTTGTATTTCTAAGGTAAACCTTTTAATAAGACCGAAACCGACTATAACCAAAGTGAAAATGGACACGATGCTAAGCGAGACTTAACCATAAGACAACGTATTTTAGAGATGTATGCTAAGCGAGACTTAACCATGAGACAACGTATTTTAGAGATGTATGCTAAGCGATACTTAACCATGAAACAACGTATTTTAGAGATGTATGCTAAGCGAGACTTAACCATAAGACAACGTATTTTAGAGATGTATGCTAAGCGATACTTAACCATGAGACAACGTATTTTAGAGATGTATGCTAAGGGAAACTTAACCATGAGACAACGTATTTTAGAGATGTATGCTAAGCGAAACTTAACCATGAGACAACGTATTTTAGAGATGTATGCTAAGCGATACTTAACCATAAGACAACGTATTTTAGAGATGTATGCTAAGCGAAACTTAACCATGAGACAACGTATTTTAGAGATGTATGCTAAGCGAAACTTAACCATGAGACAACGTATTTTAGAGATGTATGCTAAACGAGACTTAACCATGAGACAACGTATTTTAGAGATGTATGCTTAAGCGAGACTTAACCATGAGACAACGTATTTTATAGATGTATGCTAAGCGAGACTTAACCATGAGACAACGTATTTTAGAGATGTATGCTAAGCGAGACTTAACTATGAGACAACGTATTTTAGAGATGCATGCTAAGCGAGACTTAACCATGGGAGAACGTATTTTAGAGATGTATGCTAAGAGAGACTTAACCATGAGACAACGTATGTTAGAGATGTATGCTTAAGCGAGACTTACCCATGAGACAACGTATTTTATAGATTTATGCTAAGCGAGACTTAACCATGGGAGAACGTATTTTAGAGATGTATGCTACGCGAGACTTAACCATGAGACAACGTATGTTAGAGATGTATGCTTAAGCGAGACTTAACCTTGAGACAACGTATTTTATAGATGTATGCTAAGTGAGACTTAACCACGAGACAACGTATTTTAGAGATGTTTGCTAAGCGAGACTTAACCATGATACAACGTATTTTAGAGATGTATGTTAAGCGAGACTTAACCATGAGACAACGTATTTTAGAGATGTATGCTTAAGCGAGACTTAACCATGAGATAACGTATTTTAGAGATGTATGCTAAGCGAGACTTAACCATGAGACAACGTATTTTAGAGATGTATATTAGGGGAGGCTTACCCCAAGCAGTACCCCTTTTAAAGCTAGATATAGTGCAAATCTATACAACGATATTTAGTGATTTTTTTCTTTTGCGTTTGTATTTTGTTATTGACTGAAATTTTCTGTATGCCTTTTCCTCGTGTCAATTGCACGGTTGCTGATTTTTGTTTTCTGCTTTTTTCTTTGCATACATCCAATCTGACGCGGATAATGGATAATTTCACAACGGCTGTCAAGAGACAAACGAAATAATACTTGTAGTACATTCTATCATGTCAGTGCCCGCTTCTAGTTAAAGTTCTTTGCGGAGTCTTTCGACTCCTCGCTTACAGAGTTTCAAACAAAACAGGTAATGCATCAGTGGACAACACAATTACAGACAATACGTTATGGCTACAGAGAGAAACTACTTACAATAATTTGATCATTCTTACAGAATCATATTTCATTTCAGAATATTTTATTGTACAAATCACAAGAACAAACGGAATTTGGCAACGAACATATGGCCTATACAAGCCCTCTCACAGAATTGGATTTGATATATTTTGCTAAGTACTACGTAGGTTGCCCCCGACGTTGGGAATCGAACTCGTGCTTACCAGTACACAGCCAGGATGAACCGGTCTAGATATCACTGTTGATAAGTCACATATGAGAATTGCCTCAATGTCACAAGTCACAAATGATTTCTGGAGCATTCCTCAGAAACTACTGGCCGGATACTTATAACACTTGACATGCTATTTGGTAGGCATGTGTATATATGTACGTAATGCGTTTAATTTTCCGATCGGTCATCAAATATGACATTCTCGATACTCAGGGGTTACGCTCACTTTCGCTCTCTGCACCCTGGAATTAGTCATAGCAAAATTAAAGGCACTTTTCGGACAACACACAATAACTATATCCATTTGGATGCCGTTCAAGCGTTCAAGTAACTGCATATTTGCTTTCATAGCAGCTACGCGCCTGGCTTATCCACCAACATGGAGGATTATATCATATTCAGTATACTGTAGTTCTGAATGAGGCATATCTACGCAGACTATATATTAACGAATAAACAATTAACACTGCATTTGGAGGTAGTACTCCTCAGCTCTCTGTAAGAGACATTTCTGAATGGCTGAACATGTTGTCGGTCAACGACGATTTTAAATACACTTCTATGTTTTTTGTTTTCAACGGATTTTCTTTCATGCGAAAAGTGTTTGGGTCATTTAAAAAAAAAAAAAAAAAATGCGCAAGATAATCTTCTTTTGATATTATTATGTATAAGATCTACATTGTAGTATAAAAGCCCCAGGTTACTTTTTGCGATCTATTTTCTCTCTCTGTTGTCCTGCGTCGTTCGTCGTTCACTAGCATTTAACATTTTCAACTAAACTGAAATATTACTGAATGTTACAGACATCATACTGAGAAAATCCTGCTATAGTTTGGGTCTATCAGAAAACCAATATGGCCGCCACATCCGCCATTTTTAAACAAACAAAATCTATTTCAAACTAAATCTAAAATTCTACGGCCTGGTTTTACTGAAACGTGGTACGGATGATCTACTGGTGGTTCTGACGAAGAAGTGTTATTTATCACGTCGATCGGAAATCCAATATGGCCGTCACGGCCGCCATTTTAAAAAGGTTTTAAAATGCATATATACCAAGCTCAAACTCAAGTTTTAAAGCCAGCCGATATAACTGAAATAGTTAGTAGGAATTATCTACCGACGGTTCTGACACAGTGCTGCTATTTTGCAGAACAATAAAAATCCAATATGGCCGTAAGTGCTACGACTGTCATTTTGAAAACCTATTTCATATTTAAACTCCGGTTCCAATGTGCCCCTGGAGATGGATCAATAGTGTACTAGTACACGTAAACAATGCCTCTGTGTAGCTTAACTATAGAACACGCTAGGGAATAAATCTTACGTTGAAGCCCTTGGGTAATGAACTATTATAAAAAAAAACCACTGTTAATTACATGCCCTTAGGTCTAACCGTTTGGTATGTGCCCTACTTGACCGAACAAATGAATATAGAGATAAAATGACGAAATTTCCTATTAGGAACATAATTCATTTGAATGCGTTTTAGTAGTTTTTGTTGCTGACGTGATGGATGATGTAATCATCTTGTTGTTGATACAGGTTGTTTTCAATTCACGTCTCATCTTCGACACTCCAGGGGCCCTGGAATATGTCACAGTCACAGGTACTAGCCTTGTCTGGCAATACACCATTACATCAACCATCTTTGTGTTTAAGCATTTTGGTCATAGCAAAAGTGAAGGTATGCGGCTAGCTATTTGATTGGCGTCAGGTGAAAATATAGCTGTAACACACTATCATGTCACTGCGGCTGATACCTGTCCTTTGACGATTACAGAGGAACGACACCCGACTTCAAAGCCAGTCAATTTTACCGTTACGATACCGCGAGATTCTTTTGATTCATATCAAAGGATCCGGGGATGTTCACGTCTCAAAATAAAATGTTAAATATAAATAAAATCTCAGTTGACCGCTAAGACCAATACACCTCTTGTTTAAAACACAATTGTCTGTTTTGAATTGAATTACCAACAAAAAACATTTTCATTTAATTTTTACAAACGGACAGATGGACTCCACAAAGATGACGTAATGAATTATTTCGAGAGACTCAGCAGATTCATTGATACATCACATATGGAAATGTATTGAAGACGTTGACATATGATTTTGTTTACAGTCTTCGGCTCGATGGCTCGGAAATATCAACTTAAATATTCTTCCGGCTTTGAATGGTTCAGTTTCGTTTTCTTTATTACGTAAGCTTTCATACCGATCCATGACTTTGACTTGTTGTAAAATGTGTACTGCTTTGGTAATTAAAAATCTTATGATTTCTTGTTTGTCAAACTAGTTAAAAAAAGTATCCCGGAAACAAACATATAATTGCTCATTAAAGCGGTGGAAATGAAAAATAAAAGTTAAACTTAAGTAGGTTTTTTTAATGTTGTTTGTTTCTCCACCTGCGTACCCTGATCACTTGTCCAAAATAACTGATTGTGTGAAAATCTTTGTTGGGGCGGAAACACATACTAGAACAATAACAACAACTTTTAATTGTAACGAGGACCATATCGTAGGTCCCAAAACTGCCCCGTGTAGTCGCGAACGATGCAATGGAAAACATTTACAATACCACAATCCTTTTACATGCTAAGTTGAAGCAATATCAGAAAACAGAGACGGGCCGTTGGCATCTCCTTGGCGTCCACCCATAAATGTGTTAAAAAAATGATAGGCCAAGGCGGTCATATTTGCATCCTCTATACTCCATTGGTAACGCTCGTATTCGCATATGACATAAAGGAGACGGTCAGTTATTTAGGAATATCTTATCTTATAGTCTTACAGTGCTAAAGATTTAATTGAAAATAGTAGGGTGGTCGGTTGGTGTAGTGGATAGCGCACTTGCCTTTAACCAAGGCGGCCGGGGGTTCGATTCCCTGATCGGACGTGATCATGGGTCACGTGGTTTTTTTTCTGAGTACTCCGGTTTCCTCCAACAACCCCCCCCCCCCCCTTCCCGCGCTAACATCCGGGTGATTAATATAAGTAGAGATAACTTGTTTCATAATTGTTGTAAAATAAATAGGGTCTATAAAGTAGATATAATTGATGAGCAATGTGTTTGAACTCTATTATTCTTCCTTATCGCACAAATGATGAAAAAAAGACTAACTCTTTAAGTTTTTGAATCGGATCCAGCCCTTGTTTTAATTGTGACGTAATAAACATGAAATACTGATTCTTTGATGGTTTGATGACCTTAGAGACGAGTAATATCAAAACCCTCCGACCCCTCCCATCACCTTTTACCTTTACCCAGAGCCCGAGAAGTCAATCGCAAACAAAACCATAGAAAAGCATGTATACATACATAAATGTGATATATATGCATTAATTCATAAATTATTTTCTTTTCTAAATAAATTAACAAAAATGCTATTAATTTGTGGTATTAATTATTTTGCAAAATACACCCATAAACGTAAAGATTACAATTTCCCGTTTCCTAGTTCCGCATCGACGAACAACTCATTCCGTTCTGAAAGCCTGGTTAGCATACATTTTAGTATAATCGGTTTACTAGGCAAATAAATTACATCTTTTAAATATTGCATAGGCCTGTATAACAAAGGCATATGTAGGGACACAAACTAGATATACTTTAGAGTCGTTATGGACAACACTTCAACACTAAACACTAAATGTATGTGTCTGCAATAAGCTGACATAATGCTTTTCAAGAACAAATTGATCATAATAGAGGCCATACTGCCGACTACAAAATTTATGTTCTAGACAGAACGCTTCGTATAGTTGTAGTTGCGACTACTTGGATATATACCAAAACTGACAAAGTGAATATCGAACTTCTGAGTAGGCTACATGATGTCATCGTTACCCTCATCGCATATTAGCAGCATACATGTATATATATATATATATATATTGGAGACAGTGGGTGGATTAGCTTTCTCTGCGAGATCTCGTTCCAAACGTTATTTGAGCGTGACTCAGAAGACAGCCATATTGGAAAATAGATTCAATGCAGGGTGTGATATTCAATGAAGATTACTTAGACGATACGTGCTCTTCTTAGCCTACTGGCTTATAAATGCAACAATGAATTGGGGAACAGAGTTATGGGTAAGTTATTCTATTAGCAGTGGGATTTATGGATGCGTTAGGGAAATCATACAATGTTTACATTGAATGAGGAAGCGATCATCGTTTGTTCTTCGGGTTGTCAACTCGGACGTCTGGTGACGGGTTCTGCCGGACGACGGCTTAGGGACACTTTAGACACATACGCATCTTAAACATATCGATAAGAAAAAGTGATGTGGTTAGTTGAATAGAATAGCAAGACCATGAAAGAGGCCATATGGATTATATAGACCAGAGACCAATGTCATTTGCATGGTACCAACTGGCACGAAAAAACTTCCTGTCCGCCGACCGATTACAAACATCGTCCCCTTTAACTGTGTTGTTCATCAGAAAACACACTTTGCCACCAGCTGTGTTCCTCATCAACAAATTGCTATGTATCCACATCGCCCAACTAATATATAAACCTGACCGACACGGTGCTTGTCAGCATGTTATGGTTATGTTATATGAATGGAAATACGACCGGAACCTGTAGAGCTTGTCCTCAATTAATCATGATTCCATTCATGGAATGTTTTCATGGCAGTCTTTTAATTTGTATCACCCAGTATGTACTGTTATACAGGGTGTCTGTAAACCATGTATTCACTGACACTCTCACAACATGTTTTGATTGATGTTTCCTAGATGCAATATTTACATGTATCAGAGTCGTATAATACGTTATACGTCCATGCATGCTTTGTGTTTCTCTTTTTTTTGATTTGGGTAAATTGGGTCAGACTCTCTTTCTGCCATATTTATATTCCGTATTTAATAAATAAACCATTTGTTGCATTCACATACCAAAATATATCATTGTCTAATAAAATCAAGTCCTAAGTTTGTAAATTGTAAACATAGGTATAAGTAGTCCTGTAAAACTGACCATAATTGCAGGCTCAAAAGTTCACCTCGATTGAATAAAACGATGTGGCGTCCATCATATATTGAGTACGGACAGGACATCTAGTCAAGTGAGTGAGAAATGAATCAACTGAAATAAATAGGTATACATATTTTCTAAACAAACATTTAACTAAAACGCTCTCAATCGCTGGCGACAATCCACACATTTTAAAGAGCAGTTGATAGCTGACATAAACATGCGACTGATCAGAATTTTTGAGCCGCCAATTATGGTCAGTTTTAGCGGACTAAGGAACAAAATGTAGAACTGTAGTTCCATCAACACTTGGTAAAAAAATACCTGGTACTTTTCTATTCTGTTATTTGGTCTCTCAATTTTTCTAAACTCATGAATGAAATGCCCGACACTCTAACCTAATTTTAAAATTCCACATTTATTGTACCCTTCACTGGGTCATTGTCACCAAAACACAAAACAACGCTTGTCATTTTTGATCTTGTACATGTTTGTATGCTTGTCAACAACATATCATTGTGATATACCCTGTATTGATTACCATTTATTTTTCCTTATCAAGTGGACAACACTCTTTTCTGTCTTTAGTAATGTTCATATCCTAATGAAACTATGTACATGTACATTAGTTTACAAATATAGCTTGAATGAGTAGCATTTCAGATTTTTTTCCTGTTTATTTTGTGGAGTTATGGGGCTTCATTCAATTTTTACTGACAGGTTTGTCTGGAGAGAAACCTTATTCAAGTATAATTCTAATTCTGTAATAATTTATTGTCAATACAAAATTTATAGAGTTTAGACAGGAACAGGTACCAGTGGTCATTCATGGATATATATACAGGCCTTGTTTATGGCCGATTATGGGCCAGTTCATCTCTCCAATTCCAGCATAATTTTCACCTATTTCAGCTTTATTCCCCCTGTTTCTACCACTTTTAACTGAAATACAAATGTACTACCTGCCTTGGTTCTATTTTGTTTTCATTTCCCGTCAGTTTTACAACATTTTCAAAAAGTTGATGAGTCCCATTTTATTTTCTAAAAATAATACATGAAACACATTCTGGTAATGCTGGCTAGTCCCACAGCAAAAACATGAGTCCTGAACTCCAGTATCTGAATACCAAAATCACTGAGACACAAAATGTAAACTGAGTGTGGTGATGTACATTTAGTACTAGTTATCAATATAAAGGAGTAACTTCTTTTTTCTATATCACACTAGAAACAATTAATTTTATTTAGAATGACAATGGGGGTGGGGGGCACCAACCAACTTCATTCACCTGCCTGGCTGTATTTGGTTTCATATTGGAAACGGTACTGTGACCTATAATAATATTTGGTGTTTCATTGATCATAACCTAACAGTATATCAGATGTAGAACACTGTGACCTAGCTATAGATATTTTCAAATTCATCCACTTTAATTAGACTTTTTACTATATATATATATATTTGTTTCTTTTGAAATGTTATCAGAACCAGAATTTTCTTTTACTTTTCAACTGCATTTTAAGTAAATTTATAGGTTCACAGTATTTAGTCGTTAAAAAGAACATAATAAGGAGTGTACATTTGGGTATATATATGTAACCAGGCTGTGTCGTCCTAATAGCAGTCAGTGTTATCATTCCAAGTATTTTCTTATACAGTATAATACATTTCTTTGATTCAGTGCTGTATGTTGCTATATATGTATACATGTCACCGGAAATAATCTGGTTCACACATGAATTGCAACAGGAAAATAGTCATATTTCAACCAGGAAGTGAATGCTGTTGGAATGGAGTTGAAATATATTGTGCAGTACATGTGTATTAGTTGTAACTACGTCAAGTGAGAATTGGTAATCAGTATACAGTATATATATTCAGTAACAATTAAAAATTTAATAAAATTCTCATAATTATACATTTATAGGTCTAGGTGTAAAATCAAAGTGAAGACCAATTAATTATATGGTGAATCAATGTGAAAGTAACTTTCCTGAACTGAAGTTATAATTACCATCTTACAATATCAATATTGAAATGGATATTGTAGACATACATATTAGCAACATTTGTACATGACCTGTATAGATGTACATTTACTCATGATCACAGAGACTGAAAATTGGTGACCAGTACAGATAGCACAAAAGTGGATTTTAGATGGTAGATGGCTATATATGTAGCTAGTACAATATGTACACTGTCACCTTCATCAGACAAATGACCAGTGAAGCATATATGCACACAAAGGTTTAAAATGTGTACGAGTTGTCCACCAAATCGATGTTGATTAGGCTACACCGTAAGCGTATGTACAATAGTTGTTATATATGTCCCGAAATGACTTGATTCAGCTACACTTTGTTTAAAAATATGAGAGAACTGCTCCTATAATTAATATCCTTGAAACCAGCAACCGGCTATTACAACGGTTAAAATTCTTTGACGCCCACATATAACTGGTATCATATGTAATATCAAATCTTTTACGCTCACACATTATTTTGTATGTGTTACTGTTGCACACATTATAATGATTAGTTCCATTTTCTTGTGACAACATACATTCATTAATGGTACAAATCACTATCAAGCTTACACACATTTCTTTAATGTATTGCTAAACACTGGACCCTCTTTAAAAAATTGTTTGTTTGCAGTTTCACAACCAACTCGCTAAAATTGCACCTACTTAAACCATTTTTGGGAAATTTTGATAGAACAAGTTTTTCCTGTTAAAAATTGCCAAAACTTCGGGGTTTTATGAAGAAAATATGGGATTTCTATAAATAGAACCAATTATTTCCTGCTGAGAAATCACTGAAACTTTGGGGGTTATGAAGAAAATATGAAATTTCTAAAAAATGAAATTCCCTACCTACCTACTCGGGAAACTGTAAAAAAAAATTTTTTTTTATAAAGGATATATGGCTTTGTTAAAAACACACGATAAGTATCAATCTCCTGCAATCATGCACATTATTGATAAAATTATCATACAATTACTCATTTACCCCCCAACATTCTTGTCTGTTTTCATTTCATATTTTGTTGTATCATGTCTGAGTATCATTATGTGCAGATGTGCAATATAGACGATGGTAGCAGGCAGCAGCAGCAGCCTCATTAAGACTTCTCTTAGCTGTTGCTTTTTATCATGCTATTAAGATGTTGTTTTACAATGATTAAATATGACATACAACAGGTCAAAAATCACACACGCTTGTTACCAGATTCCTATCATTATGGTTATGTTTGTGTTACACAGGGCTAGAGTCAGGACAGGTGTTAGCCAAATCCCAATAGCTGAGATATCACAGATAGTCTGCTACAGTAGACAGGAATTCTGTACATGTTACAGGCCTAGTCGCTCTCAGACAAGTGTATGTTCTACAGCTGTTTTGATAAAAGTTCACCAGCTAAAACATGTTACTTGTACCAGTAGACAGCTGGTAGGGTTGATCCATTCCGTTTCACTTTCATGACATTTTGTCAAATCTGTTTCTTGAAATAATAAAGACAATTATCTTGTTTGAAGGTCTTACCCATACATGTGTAGTAAGTGTACCCGAGGTCTTACTTACTTGGTCTAAAACTCTTATGCTCCAGACAGTATGTCCTTAGGTCTTACCCTATATGTTAATATAAATATACAGTGTATATATGTCTTATAGTACTAGACTAGCTAGGGTATACATGTATGTCATTGCTCCAGATTTGATACCCCAGCTCTGGTGCCCTCTACCCTTGGTCTGCACACTCTATATAGGTTATCCCAAATACTGTAGATATTCTGCCAGCAGATATTGTACTGGAAGTGTGTATCTCTAGGTTATAGGTTCACTAAAGTCAAAAGTCACATATAATGTATGGTCTACATCAAAGGTCATAGATCTTATGATGATATAGTCGGGATATATATATATATATAGCGGACGATCTGAAAAATTTGTTTTTATTCTATATATATATATATATATATATATATACTGTAGCTCAAATGTCTCTTTCCTTCATGTAGATACAGGTCCTGTACTCCAATTACTGCAGCTGTACTTACTGGTACCCTAGCTATATATCTAATTCTGAAGTCTAAATATGTTCAGGTCCTGTAATGAACTCGAAGGTTGTTTGTCTTAAGTTCGATGATATTTAATTAAGGTCATATAATACCGGTATATGTAACATAGTAATAGGGTATATATCTGAACACTATTGTCGTAAAAGGGAAAAAGGGAAAATTTCCGCTGCACAAGCTTTTCCACTTTCAGCGTAATGAAATAGTTTCGGCCAGATGTTGTGTCATGATTCATTATGAGAAAGGCACATCGACGGGGACAGATTGTGTTGTATGGGTATAATTATATAAACAAAGTCTGGTAGGGAAACATACTTATCATAGCTACAGGCACCAAACTAATAGAGGTCACTAGATAGATTGTACATACTAATTTCAATTACCGTATTTGCCATAATAAGTGCCCTGGGCACTTGGCAATTTTGGACAAATAGTAGGATGAATGAAAAACCTTTCCGAATTCTAATACACATGTATACATAGCTATTATAGTCACTTCTTCTAAAGTTGTTCTGTAAATTATGTTGAAAGAATGGGACGCTTTGACCTCAAAAAGGGAACGATCACTCATAAAGGGTGTTTTTTCCCATGTACACGATGTAGATCAAAAACGGTACATATTACATAGTGTAGTAACATTATTACATGATGTAGTAACACTATTACATAGTGTAGTAACATTATCCATTTATCTCCGTCAACAAGCAGGATCAGTCTAATAACTCAGGTTTTTATTTCAATATTTGATGTCCCAATACCTCTGATGTAACACTGTATGACTGCACCACCACACATGTATTGATTTAAAACTTAGAGAACGGGATGTGTGTAACATGTTAACAGTACTGCTGTGTTTGTGTTTCCAGGATCAGTATGACATCGTAGCAGATCACACCCAGAAAGGCATAGACTTTTGCGAGCGGTACCAACACTTCCTTAAAGAGAGATGTTCTATAGAATTTGAATATGCCAATAAACTCAAGTAAGTTTTCCCAGGACCACAGTTTAACCATTTCACCCCTAGGTTACTTTAGTAGACTCTACCATACATCAATCTGAATGAGTCCATTATGGTCTACAGTGGTGAAAGGGTACGTTAAACCCATGTCAACCCATGCCATGTGTTCATCATTATAATCAACTTGTCCAACTTTTTCTTGGCCATTGATACCACTTGTTGAAATGTTTATTACTGACATTATGTTACGTTATATTGAAGTTAACAAAATTGATCACTACAGCGATATAATTGGTTATATGATTACAGTGCTTTGGTGATACAATTACTCTTAATATTCATGAAAAACTCAGAAAATTTCAAATTAAAAAAAACCCGTTTGTGACTTTTGTTATATTTGGTCAAATGAATTAATATTATATAAATGCTGTCCAATTTTAATCTCAGGTTTCTTAAAATTCATCACACTGCCACGATGCAATCTGTTCAAATAAATTTGAAACTCTTTAAAAGTATATTTATTTACATATACACATGTATTTCCTTTGTGTAGATAAAATAACTAACCAAGAAGGGGATATTTCATAAATTGTGTTTATAATTAAAAATTATGATTTTTGATTTATCTCAATACATTGAATTAAATGAATAATTAATTAATTCCATAATTACCGGTAAATAAATCTCATTGCAGAAAATTAGTCAAGAATTATCAACCAAGGAAGAAAGATGAAGATGAATATCAGTAAGTATTGCTTAGAAAATAAGGGTTTGAATGTTGGTACTGGTAGGGTGTATATATATACTATTTGAAATATAATACGGTGATTTTATGAATCACAGTGTCTTGTCATATTTTCTCCAAGTTGATTAACAGTAGATTTCAAGTATGATGCTTTATGAAGCTTTGCCAAGTGTTTCATTAAGATGCATGGTTAAAAATGAAACAACTGGTTACAAACCCCGGAGTTGTGAGACAGTACACACATCAGTTCTTTTGTGAGTAACGTGATAACAAATGTAGGTTGTAAAGTATGATGTCTGTTCATGTCAATAATGTAATGTAAGAAATTGACTTCTCATGGCCGGCCCAGTCAAACACAGGGGTGAAGTGGGTGTACACTTGCTCTTGTCAGATTTACAGGGCTACTAGATTTTATGTCGGCTGGTAAAAAAAAATATCAACATTTATTTTATTAAATGTACATGAATATACCTTTATATGGGCCAAACTAGTATAATAGTTACCTCTGGCTGTGGGCTAATACACTAAATGGTACTTAATTATATAACTGTTCATTGTCCAGTCATAATGCTGTCACAGTATAAGTGTTGTTACTGTCTGGTCAAATTAACTCATTCACCCCTAAAGACACATTTGAACTCTTCCAATTCATAGGTTGGAATAGTTCATTATGAAATCTCAGGGGTGAATGAGTTAACAAAACAATATTGTTAATGTTTGAAAGATGTGTTTTTTGGGTTATATTATGTATACATAAACTTTATTTATTTTACCTCAATTATGAAACAAGTCATTTTAACTTATATTAATCACGATTGTTGGCCCGGATGTTGACGCGCAGGGGGTCTTTATAAGTCTAATGTTCTATTGATACAATATTAAATATTACTGCCTGTCTGGGTCCCAACTTTTAGAATTATATAAGCGCTAACATTGTTCTATCTGAAACACAGGTACACGTGGGCGAACGGATTCCAGGATATGATCAAGGAACTGCATGATCTGGCCGGACAACATGAAGTGATCGCAGAAAACACACAAAGCTCCGTGATGAAGGAGTTGACGGTTCTCATCGCTGAACTCAAAGCCGACCGCAAAAAGGTACACAGTATGTTTGTGAAAAGAGTTTTACACGTTGTCAGACTTTACTGGTCATGATGAGTGCTTGGATCACTGAGTTGGTGTCAGTATTGTTGTCAAACTAATCAAGTTTAATTTTGAGTTAAATCCAAATCTTGATAGGTGTATTGCTGTCATCTCTTTCCTGTCGGCCGAGCTAAATTCATATGTATCAACTCAAGTGTTTCTATCATAGAAGATCTTAGAAGTGTTACAAAGTAGGTCAGTATTATCAAATGTGTGATACAGCCTCTGTGAACTGAAATGATTCAGCCATCTTAATGATTAAGGAAAATTGTAGTTAAAATGTGTAGAGATGAAAAAACCCCATAATCTTTGGGCGAGATATTAAGTTTTGTTTCTCTTCCTTTGTAGTATTTATTAGATGGATCTAAAGTACAGGAGCAGTTGAAAGTATCTAAGGCACAGCTAGAAAAGGTTTGATATTAACGTCCATCAATCGGTCTGATATCAGGGGGTTTGCCAGCTATTTTGGGAAAGGGCCCCTGAGCAGGATTTGGGAAAATATCATCGGCATTTGGCAAAAATTGGGAAATATCGTCAGTGTTCCCACATGTACAGGTTCGATAGTTTTCAATAGTTTTGAGAAATAAAACCTACAATGTGATTTGCAAAAATGTTTTTTTCTAGCTCTTTCCTACAATAAAATATATAGCCATAAATAAACAATTTCAAATTTCCGTTATTCATGTATTTTGAATGCTCTTTCATGGACGGTAATACTTTTAACGTTGCACAAATAAAAACTGGAAACTTGTTTAAACATGCTTTTTTATCTAATTTGGAAAATAAATACTGAAATTAAGAAAATACAGGGTAATTTTTCAATTGGGAATGGGTCCCCGTACCGGACCCTATAAACATCTGGCAAAACCCCTGGATATAAAAGTGTGTCAATACATATTTGAACTACATGTTTGATGGGGACCTCCCAAAAAACATTTTAGCACCAGACGCCCTATAAGTGGTGGGTTGCATATTTAAATCACACAGAGACAAAATGGAACCTCCCATGATTTAAATTAGGCCAGATAGCGATGGGTGCAGCATCCAAGAGATTGGCCCTTGGGAATGAATGCCCTGGTTTTACATCAAGGGAGGTCAACATGTTTAATTTGTATCTGTGAATGAGAAGGTCATTGTGTTTGTTAGCAATGATTTGGTTTGTTTTTGTTTTGCGTCCTATTAACAGCTTTGGTCATTTAAGGACGTGCCAGGTTTTGGTGGTGGAGGAAAGCCAGAGTTCCCGGAGAAAAACCACCAACCTACGGCCAGTACCTGGCGACTGCTCCATGTAGGCATCGAATATGTGACTCCATGGTGGAGGGCTAGTGATAACAGAATGTCAGACGCCTTAACCACTTGGCCACAGCGGCCCTCTTGTTATCAATGAATCTATTTACAGGCAATATAGGTCAACATATAGATATTTGATTAACCCTTTCACCCCTAGGATAAGTCTAGTATGGTCTACAGTACCAGTGGTGGAAGGGTTAATGAATGTCTGCGTGTTAGATATTAAAGACTGAACCGGAAATTATAGCTTTTTGTTCATTTTTGTCAACAGAGTAGAAGACAATATGAAAAGTCCTTTAAAGAATCAGAAAAAGCGCTGGAGGCATATCGCAAGGCCGACGCAGACATCAACCTATCTCGTGCCGAGGTGGAAAAGGTGGGTAGGGAGACCATATGGTGAAGATCAGATTAAAAATGTGCAACAAATCAACATTAATGATAATAAAGTCACAGTTATATTGTCATAATAATCCAACGACATGATCAAATAACAATGTAATGGTCTAACGACTAACAACGCACTATTGTTTCAGTCATATCAGGCATTATCTCTCTCGATATCTATAAGAAAGTCATTAATATGAGAAAACTGTTAATAAAGTAGAAAACTAAGTGAGACTTACTCTGATTTCAAAATTTGGTCATTGTGATACATAGTGTAATCGTAGATTGAGTCGGTATGTGTTTTACACAGTGACTATATATAGCTAGGTCACATGACAGAAGAAAGACAGTATTTTTTCAAATGTGAGATTTTGGTTTTTCAGCAAGCGAAATATAAACAGTATCTTGAGGCGGTACGTAAACTTTTGTCCTAAATAATGCAGGCAACTTGTCCCCATTTTAATCCAAATAATGCAGGCATTTCGGTCGACAAGACCAATATCTAGGGTGTTACACTGAGGAGTTGGGTGAAGGGGCCAGAAGGAGATTTTCGTCATGTACTTGTTTATTCATGTAAACCAGAGGTCCGCGATGAACCATTTAAAGTCACTTCTTATTCTTAAGTTAAGTTTTCAGTATCTATAATTGGAAGGATAGTGACAGTTTTGTCAAAAGTGTATACTACACAACATAAATGTCAATAGTTAGAGAATAAAATCATTTTTTGGTGCCCATAAAAAAGCTTTTCTTCAAAATGGCATTCTTTACCCAGCTGAAAAATCTCTATTTATAGTAGAGTGGGACACTATTGTTATGAGATGGCCTGTAAGGGTAGGACACTATAGTTATGAGTTGGCCTGTAAGGGTAGGACACTATGGTTATGAGTTGGCCTGTAAGGGAAGGACACTATAGTTATGAGTTGGCCTGTAAGCAGGGTAAGACACTATAGTTATGAGTTGGCCTGTAAGCAGGGTAGGACACTATAGTTATGAGTTGGCCTGTAAGCAGGGTAGGACACTATAGTTATGAGTTCGCCTGTATGGGTAGGACACTATAGTTATGAGTTGGCCTGTAAGGGTAGGACACTCTAGTTATGAGTTGGCCTGTAAGGGTAGGACACTATAGTTATGTGTTGGCCTGTAAGCAGGGTAGGACACTATTGTTATGAGATGGCCTGTAAGCAGGGTAGGACACTATTGTTATGAGTTGGCCTGTAAGCAGGGTAGGACACTATTGTTATGAGATGGCCTGTTAGCAGGGTAGGACACTATTGTTATGAGATGGCCTGTAAGCAGGGTAGGACACTATAGTTATGAGTTGGCCTGTAAGCAGGGTAGGACACTATAGTTATGAGTTGGCATGTAAGGGTAGGACACAATAGTTATGAGTTGGCCTGTAAGGGTAGGACACTATAGTTATGAGGTGGCCTGTAAGCAGGGTAGGACACAAGCTATAGTTATGAGTTGGCCTGTTAGCAGGGTAGGACACTATTGTTATGAGTTGGCCGGTAAGCAGGGTAGGACACTATAGTTAGGAGTTGGCCTGTAAGCTGGGTAAGACACTATAGTTATGAGTTTGCCTGTAAGGGTAGGACACTATATTTATGAGTTGGCCTGTAAGCAGGGGAGGACACTATAGTTATGAGTTGTCCTGTAAGCAGGGTAGGACACTATTGTTATGAGATGGCCTGTTAGCAGGGTAGGACACTATAGTTAGGAGTTGGCCTGTAAGGGTAGGACACTATAATTATGAGTTGGCCTGTAAGCAGGGAAGGACACTATAGTTATGAGTTGGGCTGTAAGCAGGGTAAGACACTATAGATATGAGTTGGCCTGTAAGCAGGGAAAGACACTATAGTTATGTGTTGGCCTGTAAGGGCAAGACACTATAGTTATGAGTTGGCCTGTAGGCAGGGTAGGACACTATAGCTATGAGTTGGCCTGTAAGGGTAGTACATTATAGTTATGAGATGGCCTGTAAGGGTAAGACACTGTAGTTATGAGTTGGCCTGTAAGGGGAGGACACTATAGTTATTAGTTGGCCTGTAAGCAGGGTAGGCCACTATAGTTATGAGTTGGCCTGGAAGGGTAGGACACTATAGTTATGTGTTGGCCTGTTAGGGTAAGACACTATAGTTATGAGGTGGCCTGTAAGCAGGGTAAGACACTATAGTTATGGGTTGGCCTGTAAGGGTAGGACACAATAGTTATGAGTTGGCCTGTAAGGGTAGGACACTATAATTATGAGTTGGCCTGTAAGCAGGGTAAGACACTATAGTTATGTGTTGGCCTGTAAGGGTAAGACACTATAGTTATGAGATGGCCTGTAAGGGTAAGACACTGTAGTTATGAGTTGGCCTGTAAGGGTAGGACACTATTGTTATGAGTTGGCCTGTAAGGGTAGGACAATATAGTTATGAGTTGGCCTGTAAGCAGGGGAGGACACTTTAGTTATGAGTTGGCCTGTAAGGGTAGGACACTATAGGTATGAGATGGCCTGTAAGGGTAAGACACTGTAGTTATGAGTTGTCCTGTAAGGGTAGGACACTATAGTTATGAGGTGGCCTGTAAGGGTAGGACACTTTAGTTATGAGTTGGCCTGTAGGCAGGGGAGGGCACTATAGCTATGAGTTGGCCTGTAAGGGTAGGACACTTTAGTAATGAGTTGGCCTGTAAGGGTAGGACACTATAGTTATGAGATGGCCTGTAAGTGTAGGACAGTATAGTTATCAGTTGGCCTGTAAGGGTAGGACACTATAGTTATGAGTTGGCCTGTAAGGGTAGGACACTTTAGTTATGAGTTGGCCTGTAGGCAGGGTAGGACACTATAGCTATGAGTTGGCCTGTAAGGGTAGGACACTATAGTTATGAGTTGGCCTGTAAGGGTAGGACACTATAGTTATGAGTTAGTCTGTAAGGGTAGGACACTATAGTTATGAGTTGGCCTGTAAGTGTAGGACACTGTAGTTATGAGTTGGCCTGTAAGGGTAGGACACTATAGTTATGAGTTGGCCTGTAAGGGTAGGACACTATACACAGCTTGACCCAGTGCCTCCAGTACATGTGTAAGGGTAGGACACTATACACAGCTTGACCCAGTGGTTCCACTATAGTTATGAGTTGGCCTGTAAGCAGGGTAGGACACTTTAGTTATGAGTTGGCCTGTAAGTGTAGGACACTATAGTTATGAGTTGGCCTGTAAGGGTAGGACACTATACACAGCTTGACCCAGGGGTTCCAGTACATGTGTAAGGGTAGGACACTATACACAGCTTGACCCAGTGCCTCCAGTACATGTGTAAGCTTTATAACCATTACTCAGCAGTATATCAGCAAGAGTACCATATACATTGCATATATATATATCTTCTTCTTCAGTTAGGTTTCTTACATTTTCTGAAACTGTTTGAACTATTTCGGTTTTAAAATTGGGAACATGTTAATTTCTGGTTTTAGGTCCCCTATAAATCTTGATACAGGCAGGTATTTTGTATCTTTATATTTTTTTTTTATATATATGAGAAAAGTATTTCAATTTTTATTTTTTTATTTTTTATTTATGGATGGTGTGTTTGTTCTCTAGCGTTGACCAACCTGCTTAAGAATTAGAAGCAGATATCAGATTTTAAATGATGTAAGTTTATTTGCAAACACTTAAGAAACTGATCACTTGAGAAATGTTAGTTGCCCTGATTGATATCAACAAAGGGGCATTGTTTGCTTCGTTATTTGGACAAAATCATCATAATCAGCGGGGTTTTTGTAGATTTTTTTTGTACAATGATGGATTTAACTGCATCAATATTTGTCAAAAAAGAAATTGCAGACACTTCAGAAAACAGAAAAAATATGGAATAGGGGTTGCTTTGGAAAAAACCCCCCCAATAAATCTGAGATTAAAAACAGGAAATAAAATCAGATGCAGCAGTGCCTTAGAAACGAAGAAAAAATGTGTGTTGCCTTACTGTTTCTCTAGTATGGCTACTGAAGCCAAGTGTCAGATTCATGTAGGCTTAGGGGTGCCAGGTTTTGAGGGCCATTACACAGATGTGAAGGGACAACAATTTAATGTACACACTTTCTTTAAAATGACATCACATTGATTTTGCTAATTTCAAATATGAAAGTTAGGATATATCAAAAATATATGCCAATCTAGTCTGAACAGCATCAGACAAATGTATTAAGCTTGGTCTGACAGTTACACTAGTCTGAACGGCACCAAACAAATGTATTTAGCTTGGTCTGACGGTTACACTAGTCTGAACAGCACCAAACAAATGTATTTAGCTTGGTCTGACGGTTACACTAGTGTGAACAGCACCAAAAAAATGTATTTAGCTTGGTCTGAAGGTTACACTAGTCTGAACAGCACCAAACAAATGTATTTAGCTTGGTCTGACGGTTACACTAGTCTGAACAGCACCAAACAAATGTATTAAGCTTGGTTTGATGGTTACACTCAAGCTTGTTCTATTAAGAAAGTAGAGACACTTAAAGGGCCATATCAATGGTCCAAAGTCTAATCTAGTAGGTATGCCTGTAACAAGTTCGGCTTTGACAAATATTTTTGTTAGACGTTTCAGAAACTTGCTATGGAACGGAGATGCTTTTGTAATTACCCAAGAGTATTTTTAGACACTTTCACGATCAGGACATTTCATGTTGCTGGGGCTTATAATGGTGAAATCTACTAAATATTATCTAGTCTCTTTTTTACTTCATTTCGTATCTATATTTACTGCCTTGAGCTATAACGTGTGATCTTTTGTCTGTATATCGTAAAACGCTCCGTACACGGAAGTCTCTATTTCTCTGTATAAAGAAAAACGGATGCTAAGTGTTCACCACGTTTACTTTTACTGTTCATTGTAGTAGGAATGCTGTATATAATATACAAAAGTATACAATATCTTATAAATAAAAAAATCTAATTTCTGATTAATTGTTGAGTTAACCCTTTTAACCCTATGTAACTTGAGTTGACTATACCATGAATTCGTCTGGAAGAGTCCATTATGGTCTACGGTGGTGAAAAGGTCTATAATGATAAGGAATTGATTTGTTGTGCATTGATTAATGTTGGTTAGTGGTGTAGCTATTTTAAGCATTTTTCATTGATCAGTGATGTAATTATAAGTATATTGGTAATATTATAAATTTCTTGTAACTCAATTATAATTAGATCATGTCAAACAATCAAAAAATCAAATGTAAACATTGATATCAGAATTTCAATTTCAATTTTTTCCCCAAATCATTGGCAATGTAAGATTTCAATATTGATTTATAAACGGAACAAAATTTAGGATTGAGCGCAAAATCCATGCTTGAGCCTGAGAACGGTTTCATGAATACGGGTCCGGGCCCAGATCTATTTTGTGAGAGCCTATCTTAATCAGACCTGGTCTGGCTTCCTCCATTTCTATGTAAATTAAAGCTATAATTCATCGGAAAACATTTCTATTCTGAATAAGAATACTGGTCCTGTTGGTGATCAGACAGGTCAGGCCACATATTGATTGTAAATAATACTGTCATTTTACATGTATGTGCTGAAGAGCAATTTGGTACAGTGTAGACTTTGTGATTTTGAGATTGCTAAATCTGTAGTGTTATTTGATTGTCATGTTGTATTTGCAAAATCACTTTATAATATGTGTAAACAATAAAAATGATACTGCAAGGAAAATAATATTTCAATTAATTTTAGACTGAGAAATGGTTACTAGACTAATTAATCAATAAGATGTATTGTAGTTGTTTACAGTAATACATGTTTACAACAAACACCTGTTGTTTATCACTACAACACTTGTTGAGCTCACTAACTCTCATGTTTGTGTTTGTGGTCCTTGACGACGAATGGTTTTTCAATGGTTATTTCGTGTCTTATGTTATATATTTTGGCTTTAAAGTAGGAAGTGATTTCAAAGCTGCCCTCAGTTTTGTTGTAAGCATGTTTTGCAATATATAACCACAAACAGGTAAAAACCAACAAGATCACATCATACATAATTACTTAGGATGAAAATGTTTGAGGCCAAGGTCAACCTTGCTATTTAAAGAGTTTCTATTCCTGTGATGAAATGTAATCAAAACAACTGATTTCTAATGGAAGCACTTGTGTGTACATTTGTAGATTTGTGTAGAAAATCAAAATTAATAATATATAATTTTGGCATTTTTATTAAAAAATGTTTTCTCAATTACAGCATAGAAACCAAATGATGTTGAAAGGTCAACAGTGTGAGAAGTGTAAAAACGATTACGCCTCCCAGCTCCAGCAGACCAACACACAACAACGGGACCACTTCAGCGCACTCATGCCACAAGTCTTTCAGGTAAGTATATTAACTCATTCACCCCTGTAGACTATAATGGACTCTCCCAGTTCAATGGGTTTAATAAAGCTACATAGGGGTGAAAGGGTTATTAACTCATTCACCACTGTAGACTATAATAGACTCTCCCAGTTCAATGGGTGTAATAAAGTTACATAGGGGTGAAAGGGTTATTAACTCATTCCCCCCTGTAGACTATAATGGACTCTCCCAGTTCAATGGGTTTAATAAAGTTACATAGGGGTTAAAGGGTTATTAACTCATTCACCCCTGTAGTCTATAATAGACTCTCCCAGTTCAATGCATGGTAGGGTCTAATAAAGTTACATAGGGGTGAAAGGGTTATTAACTCATCCACCCCTGTAGACTATAATAGACTCTCCCAGTTCAATGGGTTTAATGAAGTTACATAGGGGTGAAAGGGTTATTAACTCATCCACCCCTGTAGACTATAATAGACTCTCCCAGTTCAATGGGTGTAATAAAGTTACATAGGGGTGAAAGGGTTACTAACTCATTCACCCCTGTAGACTATAATAGACTCTCCCAGTTCAATGCATGGTAGGGTTTAATAAAGTTACATAGGGGTGAAAGGGTAATTAACTCATTCACCCCTGAAATTTCATAGTGAACTATTCCAACCTTTGAATTAGAAGAGTTCAAATGAGTCTTCAGGGGTGAATGAGTTAAGTTAGTGGTTGACAATTTAAGTTCTTCCTTCAGAGTACCACAGGATTTTATATGTCTGGGTATCAACCCTATGAGCCATCTATATATATGTAAACAGTATTATCAGTTAGTTTAACACCTTGGAGTATATATATATATATTACCATTTATGATTTTATGGTCACTATACCTAGAGGCTAGGTATTTATCTAGTATACATTTAAATTTATAAATTAAGAATTCCCCACTAATAAACCATATAGCAAATTTATTGCACAGAGGACCTTTTTTATCAGTTCAAATACCAATCATAATGTTCATGAAGTATTAAGATATTAAAACAGAATTAATTATTTATCAAATGTCAACAACAACAATTTATTAAACAACTTTTTGTCTGGTTATTGCTCTTTTGAGTCTTTTGTGCATGGATTCTCTCTTAGTTGTTTCCGTGAAACGAGCTATTATTGTCAACAAAAATTATCGTTGACGCTTTCAAATATAGTCCCCCATGTCATGCATAGCGGGAGGTTACTCCAAAATATTCATTGAACAGATTTTTATGTGACTCCTTATTTAATAATACAACTTTGAACATACAACGACAGTGAAAATCGACGGGAAGCGACCATTTTTCCCCCTAAGAAATTTTACTGGGGGTCACCACGTTACCTGTTGTTTTTCAATTAAGGAAATTTGACAATTTTGTCTGAGGTGTGATAAAAATGGTTGGTGTACACCCAGTAATAAGATGTAACTAATATTGTTTTACTGCTTCATTTCAGCAACTGCAAACAATGGATGAGAACCGGATCAATCGACAGCAAGAGTATTTTAAACAATGTTCAAGCATAGAGCGCAACGTGGTACCGATCATCAATACGTGTATAGACGGCATGGAGAAAGCTGCGTCCTCTATCGATGCTAAACAAGTTAGATTTATGCTTCCTTTCTCTCATTTCCTTTTGAGTTTTAAAATGTATCGCCTATTTATAGCAATAAAAATCACAGTAAATAATGTGCCATTAATCGTCTTTTAGGAAATTGGCCATCATATTAAAAAAAACCAACCAAATGCTTTGTTTTGCATGTGATGAAAAAAGTTTCTGGCATGTTGTAGCTATATAGAAAAGCTTACGAGTGGCGTATCCGAATAATTTGATGTATGACCTAAAGTCTCCGTCAGATGTGAGACTGACCTAAAATCTTAGTCGGCCCTATATAACTTACAGACAAGGTGGCTCAGTACCTAGACTTGTAGGCAGTAACATGGTCATTGGCCATTGAAAGATGTCGCACCATACTGTTACACTCTGCGATCAAAGTTAAAACATAAACTTTTGTGACTTGCAGGATTCCAAACTTGTGGTGGACAAATACAAGTCCGGATTCCCCATGCCTGATGACATTCCGTTTGACGATCTGAGCAGTAGCCCGTTCCCAGAGTCCAACAGTAACCACCACAATACGCCTGTCGGCACCACCAAGTCCAACACCATCTCTGGGCGCACCTCCAAAAACAAAACGAAACGCGGTGGCATCATGAACCTTTTTAGCGGTTCAAAGGTATTCACATTTACAAATTGATTATTTGTGTTGCCATGGTTTCTTTCTATTTTGTATCAAATATTTTATTTTCCATATCGTCTTGTTTCTCAAAAACCATTAAATATTAAAATTTAATCGGAAAAACTTTGATGATCAAAACTTGACAGATTTCTATGTATTAGAACTGAAAACAAATGAAACTGTTTCTCTTATTCCTGAATTCTACATCTGGCCTTGTGTAACTTTTCTTGGGTGATGTTAATTAGAACTAGAGAGTGAGTACCTTGGCTAACCATGCCTATATAGTTAGTACCCGAGGCTTTCTTAGTTAAATTAGTTTAGACTTTAGTTCAGCAAGCAGATTGTGTGTCACGCTTAATGATAATGACTCGACAGCAATTTCTTTGCTACTTCTTCACATAATACTTCTAATGAAGCTGGATTTGTTTTATCAGAGAGTTGTTTTTTTCATCTTCATTTACCACAAATTCAGAATTAAACTGATCTAAATCTGGAACCACATGAGTTTGGACACTTAAGTTTCTTAAATAATATTCACAATAATGAATTGTTGAGACAACTGAAGTATTGACGTTGGTTAAATAATGATTCCTGATTCAAGTATCTCTGACTGGGTAACAGAGTTGTCCATGTCTCTGACTGGGTAACAGAGTTGTCCATGTCTCTGACTGGGTAACAGAGTTGTCCATGTCTCTGACTGGGTAACAGAGTTGTCCATGTCTCTGACTGGGTAACAGAGTTGTCCATGTCTCTGACTGGGTAACAGAGTTGTCCATGTCTCTGACTGGGTAACAGAGTTGTCCATGTCTCTGACTGGGTAACAGAGTTGTCCATGTCTCTGACTGGGTAACAGAGTTGTCCATGTCTCTGACTGGGTAACAGAGTTGTCCATGTCTCTGACTGGGTAACAGAGTTGTCCATGTCTCTGACTGGGTAACAGAGTTGTCCATGTCTCTGACTGGGTAACAGAGTTGTCCATGTCTCTGACTGGGTAACAGAGTTGTCCATGTCTCTGACTGGGTAACAGAGTTGTCCATGTCTCTGACTGGGTAACAGAGTTGTCCATGTCTCTGACTGGGTAACAGAGTTGTCCATGTCTCTGACTGGGTAACAGAGTTGTCCATGTCTCTGACTGGGTAACAGAGTTGTCCATGTCTCTGACTGGGTAACAGAGTTGTCCATGTCTCTGACTGGGTAACAGAGTTGTCCATGTCTCTGACTGGGTAACAGAGTTGTCCATGTCTCTGACTGGGTAACAGAGTTGTCCATGTCTCTGACTGGGTAACAGAGTTGTCCATGTCTCTGACTGGGTAACAGAGTTGTCCATGTCTCTGACTGGGTAACAGAGTTGTCCATGTCTCTGACTGGGTAACAGAGTTGTCCATGTCTCTGACTGGGTAACAGAGTTGTCCATGTCTCTGACTGGGTAACAGAGTTGTCCATGTCTCTGACTGGGTAACAGAGTTGTCCATGTCTCTGACTGGGTAACAGAGTTGTCCATGTCTCTGACTGGGTAACAGAGTTGTCCATGTCTCTGACTGGGTAACAGAGTTGTCCATGTCTCTGACTGGGTAACAGAGTTGTCCATGTCTCTGACTGGGTAACAGAGTTGTCCATGTCTCTGACTGGGTAACAGAGTTGTCCATGTCTCTGACTGGGTAACAGAGTTGTCCATGTCTCTGACTGGGTAACAGAGTTGTCCATGTCTCTGACTGGGTAACAGAGTTGTCCATGTCTCTGACTGGGTAACAGAGTTGTCCATGTCTCTGACTGGGTAACAGAGTTGTCCATGTCTCTGACTGGGTAACAGAGTTGTCCATGTCTCTGACTGGGTAACAGAGTTGTCCATGTCTCTGACTGGGTAACAGGGTTGTCCATGTCTCTGACTGGGTAACAGGGTTGTCTATGTCTCTGACTGGGTAACAGGGTTGTCTATGTCTCTGACTGGGTAGCAGGGTTGTCCATATCTCTGACTGGGTAACAGAGTTGTCCATGTCTCTGACTGGGTAACAGGGTTGTCCATGTCTCTGACTGGGTGACAGGGTTGTCCATGTCTCTGACTGGGTATAGCAGGGTAACATTGTATGCTCCATAGATACATAGATAAATTCTAAGACATTAGCATCATGAAAGAGTCACAGTAAAGTCACATTAATTAGTTTTCGAGATCTAGACTAGCGGTTTCAACTCATTCACCCCTAAAGACACATTTGAACTCTTCCAATTCAAAGGTTGGAGTAGCTCATTATGAAATTTCAGGGGTGAATGAGTTAATGCATAGAATGCACACATATTAAGCTGAAAACTGCACCAGAAAATCTTTGCATAAATATTCATCATGCAAAATATCTTGAGATGCGAAAGCTGGGAGAGGTGCAAATGAAACATTATGACATTGTGTAACAATAATTGGAAATGACAAAGAAAACAAAGTGGAATAATCAATACATATAAATATAAAATATTTTTTATAATAATGAACAGATAGATGTAAGGATGAAAAAATAGATAAAAATCAAATTCTTTGACATAGCAACATATTTCGGTAAGATCAAGCCTAAAATTGTCAAAGAAAAATACTTTTATGTACATGTACATGTACTACCAGACAGTCCCGAACACCAATGAATGGTGATGTGTATTGAGAATCACTCAAGTGGTCAGGGTAAATGATTCTGTTCATGTATGCTCATCATCAAAGTTTCAGTCTCCTGGTTGGTTGTTGTCAGTACGTAAGCCGATTCCCTGGATGTTGTTGTGTTACATTAATGTCGGTAATTTAAGCCTCAGTCATTTCTTATGTTGTCACTTATTTCATTATTACATCTTGTAAAATATTTCTTTATGTGCTTGAAATATTTATAAAAGTATGAACTTATGTTTTTTTTTATAGTTTTGCATTGATAGAAGACTACGATTGCTGATATTTTTATGACTAATAATAAGTGAAATATGACCATGTTGAAATTTATCAAATATGCAATTATGTACGATGTTTTTGAATATCTAGTCTTAGGACCATATACCAGTAGTAGTTTGTTTGATAATCTTATGTTTTGCACTTAACTGGACATTTCACGTTTACAAGTGATTTCCTGGAGACTAAAAATGACAAAAATGTGAATAGCAGAAAATTAAACATCATCCCTGAAAATGCCAAAAATGCGAAAAGCAGAAAAGCTAGACGCAACTTCATCACAGGAAATGGGGAAAAAATAACCAAAAAGTTTGATCAGCTGGGACTGAATTTAGCTGTGTAGTTTTTGTGGTGCTTTTTTTTTTGCAGACCTCTGTAACAAAAGTAAGTGATCACCTAGTGGTGGTAGATATGGGGAGTCTGTGGAGACTAACACCCTAGCTAGACCCCTACCCATTGTACACTGCAACCTCACTAGCCCCAGCAGCTTTCTGCTAAACAAATAATAGGAAAATCTATAAACAAGTACTTGTATCATTATTTGAAAATCTGTCTTGAGGATATATATGCTACCTTACCTCACGTCCTTAGCCGAAGAGATCTGCACGATAAATGTTGAAAAGTGTTTAGATATGTATTAAGGTAATATGAAAATTATTATTATAATACACTGATAACAAAACTGTAATTGTGGAGATGATTGTATCACACAGGTGTAATGAAGGAGGTATGTTAGGTAGCATGTAGCCTTAACCCTACTGTGGTAGAAGACTGTGTTCTCTATTCTCCATTTTGCAGATAAGCTGAATAGCAAGGTTACAGTGTTGAGAGAGTAGGTTTCATTTTACAGGTTTTAATTATCATTAAAACTGGATTGATGATACATCAAATGAAATGTATACAGCCTTGGAATTTTTTTTATGGAAAGGAACCTATTCTTAAAAAATTGGTCAAAGTGATCTTTAAAAACTATTGAGAAAAAATACATTGAAAAGTTTACCTTACCCCTTCACTGTAATTTTCCCTATCCTTCATTTTGTACCACATCTGGGATTTTATTTCAACCCTTAGAGTAGTAAGTTTTTGGTATGGTGTGACGAGGTAGTTGGATCAGGAATCCTAAAATATCAGAACGTACGAGTCAAAGACATCCTAGCAAAGTCCCAGCTAGGCCTCCGGATGTGCCACATTTGTCCCAGCCAGACTTCAGAATGTTTCCACCTTGGTCCCAGCCAGACCCCAGGATATCACATTGTGAATTGGTCCCCGCTAGACTACAGATCACAGTCCCAGATGTATCCCTGAATGTGCCACCATGGTCTCCATCGAACACAAGGACAAGCCACCATGGTCCCAGCCTGGTACCAGTAGATGCCACCTCGGTCCCAGCCAGACCCCAGGATGTGTCACCTTGGTCCCAGCCAGACCCCAGGATGTGTCACCTTGGTCCCAGCCAGACCCCAGGATGTGTTACCTTGGTCCCAGCCAGACCCAAGGAAGTTACACTTTGGTCCCAGCCAGACCCCAGGATGTGTTGCCTTGGTTCAAGTCAGGTCCCAAGATTTTCCAGCATTGTCCTAAATGGACATCCAAAACCAGCCATCATGGTCGCATTCAGAAACCAAGAGGTTCCACCATAGTCCACCATTGTCCACCATAGTCCCAGTGAAACCTCAGGGTGTTACTACAATTCCAACCAAGTTTGACTTTAATAGTGATTACATGATATTATTAATTAAGTATATATATAGATTGACATTTATAGTGATAACATGATATTAAGTATATATATAGATTGATGTTAATAGTGATAACATGATATTAAGTATATATATAGATTGATGTTAATAGTGATAACATGATATTAAGTATATA
>NW_018407522.1:204901-294856 GCF_002113885.1 Mizuhopecten yessoensis
TGATAACATGATATTAAGTATATAGATTGACATTAATAGTGATAACATGATATTAAGCATATAGATTGACATTAATAGTGATAACATGATATTAAGTATATAGATTGATATTAATAGTGATAACATGATATTAATTATATAGCGGTGAGGATTGCATGAATATTGTTAAAGATTTGTTACACTCATCATACTAGTCCTATTGCTGCTGTTCAGATTGACTATGTGCTATTTCTTACATCATCACCTGTCTCACGATAATCTTTACTGAACCTTTATGCTCACTGACTAGAGTTCGGGTCTATTGGGCCTCTTGCTTTGTACTCCTAGATCATAGCACTGAATGATGGACTCAGTTCATTTATTGCAGCCATTATCTATGATTGACATCCAAGTTCTTTACGAAACTTAAAGTTGTTTATGTCTTAAATTCTATACTAACATGATAAAGATTTTTGGAAGTTTTAACCAGAAGGTTTATTTGGTACACATTCTGTAACTGGAGTCCACTAATTATTAGGCCTGACACAACAGTGGTGTCGGTAGCTATGCATAGCTATTTGAAGAGAAGACTTGATTGCTTGCTATAACCAGTGCATCCCGTCCCTGTGTTCCACAGTCTGTTATAACTAGGTGATTGCATGGCTCTAGAAATGTTACATGACCTGCAATATCTAGATAGTATACCAAATTAGTTCTTTTTTCTTCGGACGTCTAGAATTTTCATGAGTGAAACTGCAAAGCAAAAGTGAAAATTTCTAGAGGATTATCAATCTTAAATTTTTATCTTATATCAAGTCGAACCTAAGTCAAGACCTCTTATCACAGAACACACTTAATAGTTGAAATCGGCTATTCGGATACGAAGTTATCTAAATTGTTAATCACATTTTCAACAATGCTGTCTTGAAGTCTGTTACGTCCTGTCTGTTCTAAGTATGACGTCATAATTGAAAGGCCATATTGCTCTGCTTTCATACCAAATAAATATGATATTGACCTATCAGTACAACGCTCGAGTTCAGTGATAAAATAAGATATACTGTCTAAGGCAGGTTTCTGTCAGGTATTATGATGAAATCAACAATAAATAGAGGGTACAGAGTTTGAATACAACCATGTAATACCAGAACTTGTTCAGGCTGTAGCACTGAAGGTATCGGTGTCAACCACTATTTTTCAGATTCCTACTTCATAAAAGTTTTAACACTTAAACTACTTCATAAAAGTTTCAACACTTAAACTACTTCATAAAAGTTTCAACACTTGAACTAAGTATAGAACTCGACACTTACAGATAGTTAGTTATGTCTGTATTAAATTGTTGATAGTATCACTTTCTAACAGATCAGTACTTAGTTACACTATTAGATATATAAGTTCTGTCGATACACAACATTACACCAGTGTGTACAGGGCCAGGTACCAATACTGCTGGCATGAAGCTGGTTTCCTTCCCACTCCCAGCTAGTATAAAATGTTTAACTGAATATCTTCCCTGTTTTAGACATATAAATGTTATTATTGGAAAATGAATCGACCACAGTCAACAATTTTTCACACAATAGAAGATGACCTTCACGTTATATTTAGGTCAGAATAAAAACAAAATCAATAAAAGGAAATATTTCATTATATCAAATATAATAGTTATGAAAATAAGCTCAGCCTACTTTGTATGGGCTGGTATAGAGATCATGTAAAGTGGTTTATAAGCTATGTTTTGGCTACAAAAGAAACACTTGTGAGTCTGTTTAATAAATGGCTGATAATTTTAGTACTATTAATCTATGTCAGCTTGCATGGTATCAGGTTGTGTGTCCACGAAGAGGACAGAGCTAGTTAACTAATAAAATCTTTCCTTAACCCTTTCACCACTGTAGACCATGATGGACTCATCCATATCAATGCATGGTAGAGTCTACTAAAGTTACATAGGGGTGAAAGGGTTAAATGACTGCTTCCCTAAAGTAACTGCCTGTGTTGGTAAATCTCTGAATGGCAATGATCAGGGTTACAGACCAGTTTATAAAACTAATGCCAGCATACTGCAACGTAAACCAATGTTTGTCCTCAACCAACCAAACAGCTTGTGGAAACTTATTCCACCCAACCCTAGCCCAGTGTCCACTGTTAACCTTCAACTGACCACTCCTAGTCCTAGACTGACCACTCCCAGTCCCAGACTGACCGCCTAGCAAGCAGACAAGTCTTCTTACCGCCACAGTGTAGAGCAATACATCTTTACGTGTTCTACTGTACGTCCACTCTAAACTGACCGCCTTGTGTGGACAAGCTCGGTGTAAGAACACCGACATCAGGACTTCTGGGGACTAACCTCTATGTATGCTTTCTCTTGTATCCTGCCCTGGCAGATAATAGGTCTACTGGTATGTATAGTTATAATGGTTTACTTGGTGTGTAGTTGTAACAGCAATGTTTGCACGTACGAATGAGGACCTCGGAGAATTTCTCTATTTCATTTGTCCTTTACCTTCCAAGAGGTCTCCATTCCCAAAGATGTTGTCACCTGCATGTTTCCTTAGTCAAAATTAGTGTCTGGTTTGCATGGATGTGCATGACATGAAATAATCTTTGCATGTTGTAAATATCTTAATTATATAAGCTCTGGATACTGGAAGATGAACCTTTCTTTTTTTTCATTTTTCGTTTTCAACTTTTTAAAGTTTTGTTTCATTCTTTCCATTTTCATGCCAAAGGTCTCATGTTTTGTAGCTCACAGCAGGTTAAAAGATGAAGTGGAACTTCCATGGTAAAATGTTTGTCGTCTGCATATTTATTTTCACCATTCATTCTACAAGATTTCCGCTGATAGATCAAGAAATTAAACGGAAATCAGAGTGATAGATTTTGGGAAGTGAAAACTGGCTCGATTGATTAGAATGAGGTCCTATAGTTTGTGAAATTGTAACTTTACATAGGAAATTTGGAGAAATGAAAATCAGAGTTTGAGCGGATTGAAATTTGCCCATTAGATGGTGAAAAATGAAAATTGGCGCAGTAGATTTTGGGGGTGGGGGTTGAAAATTGGCCCAGTTATTTTGGGGGTGGGGGTTGAAAATTGGCCTTAGAGGTTTGGCAAAATGACAATAATGGTAAACGTGTGACCAAACCAAATGGTGTTAATAGATTGTATTCCATATGCTTGACAATGCATCGCAAATGTTGTTACTCCTGTACATATCAATATTTGTTTAGACCGTTTAGACTTATTGGATATCTCAATTACAGTAAACACTAGGGGAAGGATACCAGGTGAGCTTCACCAGGCCCTGTCCATTAGTAGGCCTTCTGTTTTGCTTTTGGTCAGTTTATTTTCACAGCTACTTTTTCATTTTCCTCTCAGATATGTTGGTAGCTGGCTACTGTCTGTGAACTAATCCGATATGCCGGCTATTGGTATCGGTTGATTGAATTACCAGTGATTGGTATCAGTTGATTGAATTACTAATGATTGGTATCGGTTGATTGAATTACCAGTGATCGGTATCGGTTGATTGAATTACCAGTGATTGGTATCGGTTGATTGAATTACCAGTGATTGGTATCGGTTGATTGAATTACCAGTGATTGGTATCGGTTGATTGAATTACCAGTGATTGGTATCAGTTGATTGAATTACTAATGATTGGTATCGGTTGATTGAATTACCAGTGATTGGTATCGGTTGATTGAATTACCAGTGATTGGTATCGGTTGATTGAATTACCAGTGATTGGTATCGGTTGATTGAATTACCAGTGATTGGTATTGGAGTTCATATTTGTAATCATAATACTGATATTGTTTTCTGGTTGTGAAAACAGTTTCTCCTTTCAGAGTATAGATATAGTTCTTTATTACAATAGTGTTAAAATTGAGATGTTGACTTATGACGTCAAGAACTACTGCTCTATCGAAACCACTGCAGCTAATGTGTTAGAAATACAAGTACATTGTACCCATGTATAATTATGTTATGCCTCTGTAAATATTAAAGTTTCAAATCAAATTAAACTGACTTAAATCATTGCCTGTATTAAATTCATGAACAATTATTCAAAACCAGGGAGAAAGATTATGTAAAATTTTGAAATATCTGCATACTTCTGGGGTTTTTCTCCATTTAACACCGAAATGATAACTTTTTTTTATTTGTTGATCACCATCCACCTAAGCATTGATCACAGGTCTATCTCAGGGGGTGTAATTCTACTGTGTAGATAGATCACAGGTCTATCTCGGGGTATAATTCTACTGTGTAGATAGATCACAGGTCTACCTCAGGGGGTGTAATTTTCCTGTGTAGATAGATCACAGGTCTATCTCAGGGGGTGTAATTCTACTGTAGATAGATCACAGGTCTATATCAGGCGGTGTAATTCTACTGTGTAGATAGATCACAGGTCTACCTCGGGGGGTGTAATTCTACTGTGTAGATAGATCATAGGTCTATCTCAGGGGGTGTAATTCTACTGTGTAGATAGATCACAGGTCTATATCAGGCGGTGTAATTCTACTGTGTAGATAGATCACAGGTCTACCTCGGGGGGTGTAATTCTACTGTGTGGATAGATATATCATAGGTCTATCTCAGGGGGTGTAATTCTACTGTAGATAGACCTATGATATATCTATCCACACAGTAGAATTACACCCCCTGAGGTAGACCTATGACCTATCTACAGTAGAATTACACCCCCTGAGATAGACCTATGATCTATCTACACAGTAGAATTGCACCCCCCGAGGTAGACCTGTGATCTATCTACACAGGTCTACCTCGGGGGGTGTAATTCTACTGTGTGGATAGATCATAGGTCTATCTCAGGGGGTATAATTCTACTGTAGATAGGTCACAGGTCTACCTCAGGGGGTGTAATTCTACTGTGTAGATAGATCACAGCTCTATATCAGGCGGTGTAATTCTACTGTGTAGATAGGTCACAGGTCTACCTCAGGGTGTGTAATTCTACTGTAGATAGGTCATAGGTCTACCTCAGGGGGTGTAATGTTACTGTGTAGATAGATCACAGGTCTTCCTCAGGGGGTGTAATTCTACTGTAGATAGGGCACAGGTCTACCTCAGGGGGTGTAATTCTACTGTAGGTAGGTCACAGGTCTACCTCGGGGGGTGTAATTCTACTGTAGATAGGGCACAGGTCTACCTCAGGGGGTGTAATTCTACTGTAGATAGGTCATAGGTCTACCTCAGGGGGTGTAATTCTACTGTAGATAGGTCACAGGTCTACCTCAGGGGGTGTAATTCTACTGTAGATAGGTCATAGGTCTACCTCAGGGGGTGTAATTCTACTGTGTAGGTAGATCACAGGTCTACCTCAGGGGGTGTAATTCTAATGTGTGGATAGATCACAGGTCTATCTCAGGGGGAGTAATTCTACTGTGTAGATAGATCACAGGTCTACCTCAGGGGGAGTAATTCTACTGTGTAGATAGGTCACAGGTCTATCTCAGGTGGTGTAATTCTACTGTGTAGATAGATCACAGGTCTACCTCAGGAGGTGTAATTCTACTGTAGTTAGGTCACAGGTCTACCTCAGGGGGTGTAATGTTACTGTGTAGATAGATCACAGGTCTACCTTAGGGGGTGTAATTCTACTGTATAGATAGGTCACAGGTCTATCTCAGGGGGTGTAATTCTACTGTATAGATAGATCACAGGTCTACCTCAGGGGGTGTAATTCTACTGTGTGGATAGATCACAGGTCTATCTCAGGGGGTGTAATTCTACTGTATAGATAGATCACAGGTCTACCTCAGGGGGTTTAATTCTACTGTGTGGATAGATCACAGGTCTACCTCGGGGGTGTCATTCTACTGTGTGGATAGATCACAGGTCTATATCAGGGGGTGTAATTCTACTGTGTAGATAGATTACAGGTCTACCTCAGGGGGTGTAATTCTACTGTATAGATAGATCACAGGTCTACCTCAGGGGGTTTAATTCTACTGTGTGGATAGATCACAGGTCTACCTCGGGGGTGTAATTCTTCTGTGTGGATAGATCACAGGTCTACCTCGGGGGTGTAATTCTACTGCGTGGATAGATCACAGGTCTACCTCGGGGGTGTAATTCTACTGCGTGGATAGATCACAGGTCTACCTCGGGGGTGTAATTCTACTGCGTGGATAGATCACAGGTCTACCTCGGGGGTGTAATTCTACTGCGTGGATAGATCACAGGTCTACCTCGGGGGTGTAATTCTACTGCGTGGATAGATCACAGGTCTACCTCGGGGGTGTAATTCTTCTGTGTGGATAGATCACAGGTCTATCTCAGGGGGTATAATTCTACTGTGTGGATAGATCACAGGTCTATCTCAGGGGGTATAATTCTACTGTGTAGATAGATCACAGGTCTACCTGGGGGGTGTTATTCTACTGTGTGGATAGATCACAGGTCTATCTCAGGGGGTATAATTCTACTGTGTAGATAGATCACAGGTCTATCTCAGGGGGCGTAGTTATATTGTGTAGATAGATCACAGGTCTATCTCAGGGGGGGTAGTTATATTGTGTAGATAGATCACAGGTCTATCTCAGGGGGGGGGCAATTCTACTGTGTAGATAGATCACAGGCCTATCTCAGGGGGCGTAGTTATATTGTGTAGATAGATCACAGGTCTATCTCAGGGGGTGTTATTATACTGTGTAGATAGGTCACTACTGTGTAGATAGATCACAGGTCTACCTCAGGGGGTGTAATTCTTCTGTGTAGATAGATCACAGGTCTATCTCAGGGGGGGGGGAATTCTACTGTGTAGATAGATCACAGGTCTATCTCAGGGGGTGTAGTTATATTGTGTAGATAGATCACAGGTCTATCTCGGGGGGTGTTATTATACTGTGTAGATAGGTCACAGGTCTACCTCAGGGGGTGTAATTCTACTGTGTAGATAGATCACAGGTCTACCTCAGAAGAAGAATTGCACCCCCTGAGATAGACCTGTGATCTATCTACACAGTAGAATTACACCCCCTGAGATAGACCTTAGAGGGTGTAATTCTACTGTGTAGATTGGTCCCTTTAGCTTTACTTTGAATAAGGAATTTAGCACCAAAATTTGAAGTGGATAGGAATGAATCAAGCAAAACCAAAATGGTCTCACTTTATGTAGATGCATATATTTTATGCTAACAAATATAGGATTAGACAATCGTTGCGATTTTTTAAGAATTCATTTTTTCAGTATAGTCAATTTATCCAGTAGATTAGTGTGTGCTTCACATAAAAATTACATTGTAATTTGGTATCCACCCGGTCTGTTTAGGATCCACTATAAATGCCGAATAAACTCGGGTTACTAATCATTGTTTTATTACAGCTTGTATAGAAATCCATACTCAATGATATTCATGGAGCGGGAACTAGTTGCTGGTTTCAGTAAAACAATATTATCATGATCGTGTTGTTTGTATTGTAGACTGATGACACAAAGGAAGATTTTAGTGATTTACCGCCAAACCAGAGAAGGAAAGCCCTGCAAAAAAAGATTGATGGCTTCAAGAAGGATATAGGTCGCGAAACTGCAGAAAGGTACGGTACATTGATAAACTTGATCCGTCTGTTCGTTTAAACATATTTTATTGTCCAAAGATACAAATGGATGGACATCAGGTTATTTCAACACAATATATATAGCACTCTCCTCAATACATACGATACAAAGAATGTATATATGTTTTTGGGGACAGGGATAAGGATGGGGGGGGGGGGGGGGGGGGTTACTGAGAAAAGAAATTGTGTAAATTGTGAAATGGATCCGCATTTGAATAAATTATAAATTAAACAAATTTCATGATATGCAGCTGGCTGGTAGAGTAATTTCAAAATGAACAGAATCAATGTAAAAAAGAAATTGGGCAAAAAAATGAAATACAATTTCATTAACACATAACACTGTACACACATAAATAGAAACTATTGCTGGATTTGATGTAATGATGCACATCTCTAACAATGTTTGTATTCGTTGTTGTTATGTGTATGAGTACGAGGGTTAACGACTTGGACATTACACAAGTGGTCCACTTACAGCGAGAGTGATTGGGTAGGTTAGTATGGGGAGTTGTTTCCTCTTCATCTTCATGCATAATATTTGACATGTGTACAAAAACATATAATTCCTAGAATAAGATCAAGTTATAATTGTTACTGTTATTGTTCAAGAGAAAATAACAGTTATTGTCATATGTAAAGAGTAAATGGCTGGTCTCAATAATTTAGCCATCACTAATCTATCTTTTTCATTGTTAAGCTACCTTTCAATTTAATATAGAAATAAAGCTGAGAAATTGTGTCAATTGCAGACTTAGAAATTAAGGGTTGTGTCAATTGAAGACCTAGAAACTAAGGGTTGTGTCAATCACAGACCTAGAAATTAAGGATTGTGTCAATCACAGACTTAGAGACTAAGGGTTGTGTCAATCACAGACTTCGAAACTAAGAGTTGTGTCAATCATAGACTTAGAAATTAAGGGTTGTGTCAATCACAGACTTAGAAACTAAGAGTTGTGTCAATCACAGACCTAGAAATTAAGGGTTGTGTCAATCATAGACTTAGAAACTAAGGGTTGTGTCAATCACAGACTTAGAGACTAAGGGTTGTGTCAATCATAGACTTAGAAACTATGGTTTTGTCACTGCAGACTTAGAAACTATGGTTTTGTCACTGCAGACTTAGAAACTAAGGGTTGTGTTAACCACATATTCAGAAACTAAGGGTTGTGTCAATTTCCAACTTAGAAACTAAGGGTTGTGTTAACCACATATTTAGAAACTAAGGGTTGTGTCAACCACAGATTTAGAAACTAAGGGTTGTGTCAATTGCCGACTTAGAAACTAAGGGTTGTGTCAATTCCCGACTTAGAAACTAAGGGTTGTGTTAACCACATATTTAGAAACTTCGGGTTGTGTCAACCACAGATTTAGAAACTAAGGGTTGTGTCAATTGCCGACTTAGAAACTAAGGGTTGTGTCAATTCCCGACTTAGAAACTAAGGGTTGTGTTAACCACATATTTAGAAACTTCGGGTTGTGTCAACCACAGATTCAGAAACTAAGGGTTGTGTCAATTGCTGACTTAGACACTAAGGGTTGTGTCAATTGCCGACTTAGAAACTAAGGGTTGTGTCAATTGCTGACTTAGAAACTAAGGGTTGTGTCAATTGCTGACTTAGAAACTAAGGATAATGTTAACAACTCATTTTGAAATTGTAAACCAAAGATGTGTGCGTTGAATTTATCGGTTATCAAAACTTGTACCTGTATGTTTTTAGAGAAGGCATGCTAAAGATGAAGGAAGTATATGCCAAGAATCCAGCTCTAGGTGACCCGGCCATCTTGGACAAGAAGATTGAAGAAAATGCACAGAAATTAGACAGTCTTAATGCAGAACTTAGAAAATTTCAGGTAATTGAAAGTGAGATGTCATATATTGTACTCAAGTTTGTTAAATACTTAGACACTAAATTTCTGTATCCCTACTACAGAACATTATTTTCTGATATGAATGCTAATGAGAATTTTAGTTTAAGAATTAAACAATGATGTTAAAGACAGCATACTTTTTAAACTTTATCAAATCAGCAACATCTTGGCTGGGTTCAAGCATTTTTTCTGACAGTAAATGTAGCAAAAAATATTTAAGCCTCTTCAAAATACAAGTGCTGTACGATACATACATATTCCTGATGCAGTTTTTTTGTTTACTAAATAACATGGCCTTTGTTGTTTTGTTGTTTACTAAATAACATGGCCTTTGTTGTTTTGTTGTTTACTAAATAACATGGCCTTTGTTGTTTTGTTGTTTACTAAATAACATGGCCTTTGTTGTTTTGTTGTTTACTAAATAACATGGCCTTTGTTGTTTTGTTGTTTACTAAATAACATGGCCTTTGTTGTTTTGTTGTTTACTAAATAACATGGCCTCTGTTGTTTTGTTGTTTACTAAATAACATGGCCTTTGTTGTTTTGTTGTTTACTAAATAACATGGCCTCTGTTGTTTTGTTGTTTACTAAATAACATGGCCTTTGTTGTTTTGTTGTTTACTAAATAACATGGCCTCTGTTGTTTTGTTGTTTACTAAATAACATGGCCTTTGTTGTTTTGTTGTTTACTAAATAACATGGCCTCTGTTGTTTTGTTGTTTACTGAATAACATGGCCTCTGTTGTTTTGTTGTTTACTAAATAACATGGCCTCTGTTGTTTTGTTGTTTACTAAATAACATGGCCTCTGTTGTTTTGTTGTTTACTAAATAACATGGCCTCTGTTGTTTTGTTGTTTACTAAATAACATGGCCTCTGTTGTTTTGTTGTTTACTAAATAACATGGCCTCTGTTGTTTTGTTGTTTACTAAATAACATGGCCTCTGTTGTTTTGTTGTTTACTAAATAACATGGCCTCTATTGTTTTGTTGTTTACTCAATAACATGGCCTTTGTTGTTTACTCAATAACATGGCCTTTGTTTTGTTGTTAACAGAATTACCTGGCTGATGCTGAAGGAAAGCAGCACATCAGTGGCTCGGACGACTCAATATCTCATAGTACCTCGGAGGGCAGTGTGCAAAACTCTAACGTGGTGTCGGCACCAGGCACGCCCCAGGCCCAGCATGCAGTCTACGAGTACGTATCCACAGTGTATAACTCGGCCGTCTCATCAGTCATGTGTTCTTATATTTCGTCCGTTTTATTTTTGGCTTGTGTTGTCTATATATATGACCATGTAACTGCCCTTTATTTCCAGGGTTTACGACCCACACATCAGGTTAGTGTAGCCGTGCATGTGTGTACTCCTATAGGCATTGTACTGTGTAGTTTGTGTTCACCCAGACATACTCCTCCAGCTCCTTCAGCATTCTCATTGATATCACAGTGGTCAAAACATACAGCTACTTTGGGCTGAGATCGTTGAAGCTTTGTCAGTAATGTAGAAATGTATATCAGCAAATTTGTTTTTTGTGTATGGAATCAAGCTAATTTAACACTGGTATGAATAAAGCCTGGTGAGGTTATTAGAATTACATATTTACATCACAAGCAGTTACATGACGTTTAGTAAATGACACATTTAATTATTGAGCATGAACTCTAAAATCAACAACAAAATTAATATATATCTGAATTGTATCTCAAGGGAGGTAACTCTAAATGCCTTATAGACAGAGGATGATACATAGTCAGCCCCTGTATAAATAATAAATCCCTTTTTGAAGTGGCCCCTATATATAACCCAGATCCCTATCTTGCCCATGTATAATCTTTAAAGTGACTCGGTATAATCTTGATCCCTTTCTAAAGTGGCCCCTATATATAACCTTGATCCCTGTGCAAACTGGCCCATGTATAATCTGGATACCTTTCTAAAGTGTACCCTATATATAACCTTGATCCCTGTGCAAACTGGCCCATGTATAATCTGGATACCTTACTAAAGTGGAACCTATATATAACCTAGATCCCTGTGCAAACTGGCCCATGTATAATCTGGATCCCTATCTCAAGTGGACCCTATATATAACCTAGATTCTTGTGCTAACTGGCCAATGTATAATCTGGATCCCTATCTCAAGTGGACCCTATATATAACCTCGATCCCTGTCCTGTGCTAACTGGCCCATGTATAATCTGAATACCTTTCTAAAGTGGCCCCTATATATAACCTTGATCCCTGTGCAAACTGGCCCATGTATAATCTGGATACCTTTCTAAAGTGGACCCTGTATGATCCAGGTCCCCTTATATACTGGCTTTGATATTTAGTCCCATACTCTCTGAAATTACATAGTGTCAAAACTCTGTCTAGTTTGGACACTGTCTAGTCTGGAAATCAGTATCAGTTAACTGGTCTTAATATATAAATATTTATTTAAACACCCTCTCCATTAAGCCTTTCAATTTTCCTTGGTTTTCTAGACCCAACAGGAGTTTATTATTGGCTGTTAAATTTGCCAGCTCTAGAGACTTTCATTGTAAATTATTGCAACTTAATTTGTTTTCATTCCTAAAGTTTTTAAAGAGCAAACTAAGGTATTTCTGTGTTCATTATTCAAAAGTTTCAAAACTTACAAAAACATTTTCTGAGCTTTTTGAATATTGTAATATTGCACTATGGGTAGGTACCAGCTCTAAAATGTTTTATAATCCTTGTCTCTAGCTTTATTCCAATTAGTAAGTCAAAGTTCATTATACTGAGGAGGGTAGGATCTGTACTGAGTGGCAGATAGGTTTCCTTTTCAGGAGTGCCAATAGGAGAATGTTGATGTGTTAGCATGTTGTATACATGTCTAGTAATTGTGGTGAAGTGCTCGGTGCTTCTTTTGTCTCTCTTATTACACTTTAACTTTATATTGTACACTTTGTTATTTTTAAAAAATACTCCTCATCTGTTCGTATTTATGTTTAATTTCTAAAAAAAAAACACTTGAAATATGACCACTTTGGCGGCCAAAGAAAATTCCCCTGGCTTTAGTCGGAGCGATTTTCTTTATATGGAGAGGCCATGGTCACCTTTTGATTTAACATAATAATTAATATTGTATAGAATTTCACAATTCAAGTGTCATTTTATTACATTCAAGAAGTTGTCGCAGGGAAACTTGAATATGATCAATCTTAAAGAATCCTCTATAAAGTAAAAATATATTTGAATGACTTCTATATATGTAAGGATAAACATACAAATATCCCTTTCACACCTAGGTAACTTTAGTAGACTCTACCGTACATATATCAGCTGGATGAGTCCATTATGATATCCAGTGGTGAAAGGGTTAAATAATATTTGGATAAGATGTTCTAATTTGATCTTGACGAGTCGAGGGAATTTTCCCGGAAAAAGTCTTGAGAGTATTAAAATGAAGTATGACTTGTGAAATTAGCATGTCCACGAGACATTTAGGAAAGACAAGCTCAGATTTTATTTTTCTGTTTTTCTGCTAAACCTGCAACAGTTGCTTTAATGTAGAACTGATCTATAGAAAACAATATCTTTATTTTATAAATTGGCACATTTTGTTTGATTTGTTTATTTCCAGTGATGATGAGTTTGATGATTATCCTGTTCCTCCCAGGTTGGTTTTGTCTTTGTCACTGATACCATACTCTACAGCAATACCTATAGTATATTGGACCGTACGATGATCTCTGTATTCTGTCACCCCTACTAATATATCGGCCAGGCTGGGTGAAAGCAGACGTCGTTTATAGTGTAGCTAGTATTTAGATACAGAAGAGGCTTATAAATGCACTCACTTGCTTCTATAGACTATCATCCTTGATATCCAGGGGTTACAGTCACTTCCGCTCTCTGAACCCCTGGAATTTGTCCTAGCACAGTCGAAGGCTCGGTGTACAGCACTTTGTGTGATGAGACAACACGACTAGATTGATCATTGCTGGCTTTGAAGTCGGGCGTCGCTCCTCTGTAATCTTCAAAGGGCAGGCATAAGCCTAGCGATTGGTCAGTTTTTTTTTACCTGACAGAATCAAATAACTAGCTGTGTGTCTTCACTTTTCCTATGGCATATTCCAGGGGTGTAGAGAGCGAAAGTGAGTGTTACTTCTGGATATTGAGGATGTTAGACTATGGTACAACCTTGTTATGTTGAAATCTGAAGTTTAATAGAGGTTTTGGCTGTATGGTTCTAAGCTTTATTTCCCAGGTTCAGCCTTTCATAGTTAATGTTTGGCCAAATGAACCAAATATGCAAAAATTGTATTAAACGTTACACCGCTTTATTCCTTTTATCTTATTATAGTTTTCACACGTAGACCTCTAATTTGTGAAGTTTACTATAAATGGAATGTTTTTAGAGCAGACATATAGAGAAATAATTCCCTTCTGTTATAAAACTTTATACAACATCCACTTATAGTCAGTAATTTACTTCCACTGGAACAAAACATGAAACACTTTTGTACAAGGTGTTTAAGTTCTTGGCAAAGTCACGACTGGATTTAAAAACTGGGACTTTTTCTAAAGACCCGCACCATCAATAACCATGCTTGAACAAGTAAGACATCACTCCAGTGGATTGTTACATGATGAGTTTTATTATTTTTCGTATTCTTGGCATTTTGCTTTCTATCATTATCGAAGGATGTTGAAGCTTTGATGCAACTCCACAAACAGCACTAGTTATTATATAGCCATATGACACATAAGCAAAGTGATATATGTGAGTGTGGTCTGTGTTGATGTCAGTGTCTACTGGCACAGACATGACACTCCAGTTATAACTGCTTTCACCCAACCTGGCTCCCAGATCTTCCTGAAATGGATTCTTATATAAACATTCTCTATGGAGTTTGCTAGGTTACCAACATTCTCTATGGAGTTTGCTAGGTTACCAACATTCTCTATGGAGTTTGCTAGGTTACCAACATTCTCTATGGAGTTGCTAGGTTACCAACATTCTCTATTGAGTTGCTAGGTTTCCAACATTCTCTATCGAGTTTGCTAGGTTACCAACATTCTCTATCGAGTTTGCTAGGTTACCTTAGTTCTCTATCGAGTTTGTTAGGTTACCTACATTCTCTGGCGAGTTTGCTAGGTTACCTTAATTCTCTATCGAGTTTGTTAGGTTACCTTAGTTCTCTATCGAGTTTGTTAGGTTACCTACATTCTCTGTCGAGTTTGCTAGGTTACCTTAATTCTCTATCGAGTTTGTTAGGTTACCTACATTCTCTATTGGGGTGCTTGGTTACCCAAGTTATCTACCGAGGTTTATAGGTAACCTATATATCCCTTAGGAAGCTAGACCTAATAATGATATTATTATTTTGCATTAACCTTAATTAATGATAAGCCAGTCTTATTAGTTTGAATCTGACATCTTAAATTTGACTCCCCTGGCCTTTTAGGGTCAGAGAAATGTATTCCATGACCTTTAGGGTCAGAGGAGTGTATTCCATGACCTTTAGAGTCAGAGGAGTGTATTCCTTGACCTTTAGGGTCAGAGGGGTGTATTCCATGACCTTTAGGGTCAGAGGAGTGTATTTCATGACCTTTAGAGTCGGAGGAGTGTATTCCTTGACCTTTAGGGTCAGAGGAGTGTATTCCATGACCTTTAATGTCAAAGGAGTGTATTTCATGATTGTAAGTGTCAGAGTAGTGTACATGTATTCCTTGACCTTTAGAGTCAGGGGAGTGTATTCCTTGACCTTTAATGTCAAAGGAGTTTATTTCATGACCTTTAGGGTGAGAGGAGTGTATTGCTTGACCTTTAGGGTCAGAGGGTGCACTCCTTAATCTTTAGGGTCGGAGGAGTGTATTCCTTGACCTTAGAGTCAGAGGAGTGTATTCATTGACCTTTAGGGTTGGAGGAGTGTATTCCTTGACCTTAGGGTCAGATGAGTGTATTCTATGACCTTTAGGGTCAGAGGAGTGTATTCCTTGACCTTTGGGGTCAGAGGAGTGTATTCCTTGACCTTTGGGGTCAGAGGAGTGTATTCCATGACCTTAAGGCTCAAAGGAGTGTTTTCCTTGACCTTAGGGTGAGAGGAGTGTTTTCCTTGACCTTAGGGTGAGAGGAGTGTATTCCTTGACCTTTAGGGTGAGAGGGGTGTATTACTTGACCTTTAGGGCGGAGGGGTGTTTCCATGGCATGTTTTCTGTCTGTCTGGCTACTTTGTTTTTGACCTGAGCTGCAAGAATATAGATTTAATTTTGTTCACATTATTAAAAGCTGAAATGTTTCTGACATTGACTTGGAGTCACACTTGTTGACCACACTTACTTTAACAGTGTACCCCAGCTGCATGCACTGTTTGTATAATTTTGGTGATAAATGATTCTCAGTAAATTAGAAATTCAACATATGCATGGACACCTTGAGCTATTGATTTGTTGTCTATGACATTTTTCAACCTTTGCTCAAGAACTAGGATTCAGAGATTGGAAAACTTGATATGTCTGCCATAACATCTTACTTATTTACCAAAGTATTGACTCTAGAATATCAGTTATAGTTATAATCAAACTTGTGTAAGGATTTCTTTTATTAGTGTGAACAATGTTTTGGTTAGCTATTATCCAGACTACCAGGCGTAAGCTACAGGCCTGTTTGGCCTTTTGTCTGTTGATGTAGTAAAATCAAGATTTTATTTTCACTCACAGCGTGTTACTGTATAACCTTACTGACTGTTTGTTGTGGAGGACCAGACTAATGTTATCACTGCTTCATTTTCTTTCTTTTATGTTTTGTTTTTTGTTTTTTTGAAAATGACCCTTCTTAATTAAGAATGCATTTGTTTGAAACATTTCTGTGACATCTGTTCAGTGAGTCCACCAACAGATGGTGGGCTGTGTAAATCGCCTTACAGGCGTGGTCCATTGTCTGTTTGTAGCTGTACTCATAAAATACTTGGTATCAATATTTCCTAAAACGTAGCACAGTAAGTCTCCTATGTTCCCTAGTTTTTCAGATTTGATTCTGAGCTTTAAGCTGTTTGATAAGAAGAAAAATTCAACTGTAAGAAATCAGAAATCTTTTGTCCTGGTTTTTACCCTTTACTGTTCTAAAAAGTAATTATAAAGAGGTCACCCAACAATCTCGCTTTGGAAGAAAAATGAAAGACACAGCAGGTTTCAGTTTTGATCAAAGACATGACTCAATGAGTAACACACACACAGGTGGTGTCTTTAAACAGATTCAAATCACAAGGAAATCACTTCACTATTGGGGATAACTTAAAGTGGTCTCTTAACACAGGTGGTCTCTTAACACAGGTGGTCACGTAAACAGGTGTAACTGACAGTGGTTTACAGGACAGTTGTTAAAGTAGAGGGGCTGTCTGTCTGTCTGTTTTAGGCACAGCATGTAGTCTGTGTCAAGTTGTTGGAGACTGTCATAAATATTTGCATATCATGATTTCTACCTACATATGTACCTGCCTGGCTTGCCCATTCACTTGCTTGTTTCTCTGATCTGTATATAGCCTGTATACGGTTCATATCACCAATGTTGAAAGATAATCTGTTCATTTGTTATAATCCACATCATAATAATTATATGCCACAGATTATATTTCAATATTTCGTTTCTTTTCGTTGGTTTATATTTGATTAATTTTACATCTATTTTCCTTGTTAATGATATTAATAATTTTATTATTTTCTCGTTAATGATTTTAATAATTTTCCCCTTAATGATATTAATAATTTTATCATTTTCCCCTTAATGATATTAATAATTTTATTATTTTCCCTTGATGATATTAATAATTTCATTATTTTCCCATTAATGATATAAATAATTTTATTATTGTGTTGATGAGTAATCAAATTGGCCTGTAAATTCAAGCCTGAATGACCAGAATTGGTAACTTTGAAACCATTCTTAATTTAAAAAAAAATAGTTTTTTAAGTTAATTTTTCCTTAAATTTCAATTAAATGGAAAATAAAAAAATTAAACTATTTTGTCAAGAAACCAGATTTCTGATATAGAACAGCAACTGTTTTGTTAAAAAACATATTTTGTTAACATTTGAGAGGATTGTTGAGTGTAAGATATTAAAATTGTGTTATCTTGTTTTCATCAAAAGGAAATATTAAAAAACTGAGAACTGGACCTGGTAGAAGAATTGATATAAAATGTATAGATAGTTTCAGTGATTTTTGTAGACTCCAATATTTGAGTCCTGAACTCATCCTTTTCCTGTGGGACTTGACAACTTTTAAAAATATAAGGATCCATAATATCTCTTAGCAATGGGACTTTTGGAAAAGATGTTGATTATTCGCTTGAAAAAATTCTACGAAAATCACTCTAGTTTATTGAACCAAATTCAAATTGCTTCCTGCTTCAAGTACTTAGCTCTACTTAAATTAAAGATCTCATTCAAAATTGAAAAATAACACTTGGAGAGTAAAGGAAATGGGATGGGGTCACAGGGAGTGGGGTGAAGGACCTGCCAGATGAATGGGTCAGAATATTGTAATATATTGATGTAGAATGTCATATTGTAGTGCTAGACATCATCTCTCACTTACTGGTCAGAGATATGTAATTGTAATAAATATGACACTGACATTTCATCAGCATGAACATAGATTAATGAATTACATCAGTGTATTTGGATGTGTAGGAAAATTAGAAAATTTCTTCTTTAACTCATTCACCCCCGAAGTCACATTTGAACTCTTTCAATTCAAAGGTTAGAATAGTTCATTATCACATTTCAGGGGTGAATGAGTTAAAGAAACAAATTGCACAATTCTAACAGTGGCGGCTTCCTAGTGATTTTGTAGTGTTGTTGTTTTTTTTAGATTTTTTTTATTATTAAATAATTTATGATTAGGTCTTTCTTGTACTTCATTGTTTGGTTCTTTAAAGAATGTCATTATTAAAAAGCAATTCTTTCAATTATTCCTTTCTTATAATAATGTATATTTAATTCAAATGATACAATAACAAAATGAACAGGCTTTTACCAGCTGTGACCACATATGCTAGGAGACCAGTTTTAATAATCCTGGTAAAAAAAGGCAGCATAAAAGATTGTTGAGTTAATTTAAGATAACAGAAACCTAGATTAAAGAATGAAATAAAAGATTGTTGAGTTAATTTAAGATAACAGAAACCTAGATTAAAGAATGAAATAAAAGATTTCAAGATTCTAGAAATGCAGATAATATGGAAACAGACTTAAGTCTTGTAATAAAAAAATCAGATTACAGAGAGAAAAGATTATAGAGATTGAGATTAAAGGAACGTTGTTTACCCAGACAGGGATAATAGAGACTAAGAATTTGTTTTATGGACAGATATTGGAGTATTGACACAAATTATTATAGAGATGAATTATAGGTAGTTTTTAGAGACAAAGATGATGGCAACTTTGATAATAGCTAGGGGGATTATCTATACTTGGGTTATAGCTAGGGGGATTATCTATACTTGGGTTATAGCTAGGGGGATTATCTATACTTGGGTAATAGCTAGGGGGATTATCTGTACTTGGGTTATAGCTAGGGGGATTATCTGTACTTGGGTAATAGCTAGGGGGATTATCTGTACTTGGGTTATAGCTAGGGGGATTATCTATACTTGGGTAATAGCTAGGGGGATTATCTGTACTTGGGTAATAGCTAGGGGGATTATCTGTACTTGGGTAATAGCTAGGGGGATTATCTGTACTTGGGTAATAGCTAGGGGGATTATCTGTACTTGGGTTATAGCTAGGGGGATTATCTATACTTGGGTAATAGCTAGGGGGATTATCTGTACTTGGGTAATAGCTAGGGGGATTATCTGTACTTGGGTAATAGCTAGGGGGATTATCTGTACTTGGGTTATAGCTAGGGGGATTATCTATACTTGGGTAATAGCTAGGGGGATTATCTGTACTTGGGTTATAGCTAGGGGGATTATCTGTACTTGGGTAATAGCTAGGGGGATTATCTGTACTTGGGTAATAGCTAGGGGGATTATCTATACTTGGGTTATAGCTAGGGGGATTATCTATACTTGGGTAATAGCTAGGGGGATTATCTGTACTTGGGTTATAGCTAGGGGGATTATCTATACTTGGGTTATAGCTAGGGGGATTATCTATACTTGGGTAATAGCTAGGGGGATTATCTGTACTTGGGTAATAGCTAGGGGGATTATCTGTACTTGGGTAATAGCTAGGGGGATTATCTGTACTTGGGTTATAGCTAGGGGGATTATCTATACTTGGGTTATAGCTAGGGGGATTATCTATACTTGGGTAATAGCTAGGGGGATTATCTGTACTTGGGTAATAGCTAGGGGGATTATCTGTACTTGGGTAATAGCTAGGGGGATTATCTGTACTTGGATTATAGCTAGGGGGATTATCTATACTTGGGTTATAGCTAGGGGGATTATCTATACTTGGGTAATAGCTAGGGGGATTATATGTACTTGGTTATGATATTATAAACAACTCCATAGTAGATGAATAGCTTTCATGCTCTTGGATTATTGGTTCTGAAAAGTATCTGAATGGATTATGAAATATTTGGATTGTGGAATAAATAGATTGTAGATGATGGGCTTAAAAGGTAAATGTATTTAGAGGAAATACATTACAGGTACATGTACTTGGAATGGGATTAAGGGATTATAAGTACTTGGATTATAGAGTAAATGGATTATAGGTACTTGGATTATATAGTAAATGGATTATAGGTACTTGGATTATAGAGTAAATGGATTATAGGTACTTGGATTATAGAGTAAGGGATTAAGGATCTTTCTGTTCAGAGAAGACAGTTTTGCTGTATAACTATAGTGAGGTAACAGAAGACGGTTGATTTCAGCTCCATCCCAGATGAGGACGCGATGCCACAATCTATAGAGCAGGAACAAGTTGAACAGATAGAGCAGGAGGAATTTGAGGAGGACGCCTTCCAGGTGATCGGCACGTGTCGGGCGGTGTACAAGTTTGATGGTAGGTACATCTCAATAGTCTCCTGTACCAGTCTACGTAGTCCTACAAATAGGTAGCAGCTCAGTGAGACACAATTCTGTTACAATGATTTGGAGCGAGCATCTTGTATATCTAGTCCCGGTGTCTTCTATCCTTGTTAACTTGAGATAACTGAAGTTTTGTATAAATCTTTATCATGCAAATGTCTTCTATCCTTGTTAACTGAAGATAACTGCAGTTTTGTATAAATCTTTATCATGCAAATATCTTCTGTCCTTGTTAACTTGAGATAACTGCAGTTTTGTATAAATCTTTTTCATGCAAATGTCTTCTATCCTTGTTAACTTGAGATAACTTTAGTTTTGTATAAATCTTCATCATGCAAATGCTTTGTTTCATTGCGTCACTGTGACTGTATTTAAGTGTATAATCTTACAACTGAAAATAACTATTAGAAGTTGTATTTGTACATTGGCAGTTTATACAAAGTAAAAAGAAGTCATAGATTTTGGACACTAAAAAACATCAGTGTGATTGGGGATATGTATGAGGATATTATAAGTTAGCTACAAATTGAAGAAATGTCAAAGTATTAACATTTTATCAAAAAATTATTAGATTATGTGTATTTATCTACAAAGTTAAGAGACAAATAATTATGGTCTATGTGTACTTCTGGACGATTTTGTCGACACAATAGCCTCATGTTTTTGCCGTCTGTGATATATCAGATGAATATATAAGTGTTGAAACGCTTAATGTTTGTGTACTTGTAGCTGATAACGGGAGCTCTGTGTCGATGGAGGAAAACGAGGAGATGGCGGTGATAGAAATAGACCAGGGTGACGGCTGGACACGTGTACGTAGAAAGGATGATTCTGAAGGGTTCGTACCCACGTCCTATATACAGTGTCACTTCTACGATCAAGACGAGGTTTGAGGCCCTAGCGACCATCAGTCGGACAAATGAAGTCTGGAAGGATGTGGCCTCGAGCAAGGAGCTCTACTTCCCGACTTCTACAACCAGCAATTTTATCGTCTTGGCTAAAATAGCCAGGATTTCATATTATAAGGCATTGAAGCTACTACAATCTGTATGTTGGGACTATAATGCCACAATTCATGGGATGTCAGTAACAATGACCATAGCCTAGCTGTATTAGCGTGATCCAGACCTGGTCATAACCGTAAAGACTAGACAGGCCCTGTCAGATAGCTTGGTCTTAAGCAGACACAGACCTGTGACCCAGTATTATATAATTTAGCTGCAGACTTGTGAGAACATAGATCAGCTTTTCGTGTCTGCAGGGATGTAGCAGTTGGACAGTGATAAGTAATTTACAGGCTTGATTGGCCCAAAAGACGATTATAATTGGTGGACTGGGTGGGCCCTGACGGCGGATCCTCGTTGGATAATAAACACTTGTGAATAGCCTGTGAGCAGTCTAGGAAAGGGCCAGTGGACAGCAATGATTTGTTGATTGCTTAAAGTGGCCAAGGAGATGGTCACTGGACAAAAATTACTTTTGATGGCCTGTAGCGGCCAAGGAGAGGGTCAGTAAAATTTCGCCACTAGAAATGTTCAGTGGAATTCACACCAAAGGGACATAACCACTGGTTCTACTAACACATGAAACATTTTTTGCCAAACCAAATAGTGAGATATACTATTCAGGTTTATATAGCTGCCAGCTTTCGATGTGTGTTCATGTGTTGACGGAGAAGAAACATTGTTTTCCCAGTAAAACCATTACTCAATACTGTATATAGTCCTGTGTATTTTAAAACGTCCTGAATTCACTTTTTGTTCAATCATTGCTGTGTCATCGGAATGGATGAAAGATGATAAAGTCATCAGATTGGATCGCTGAGTCATCAGAATGGATGAGACTTACTGTTTAATCAAATGTTCGGAATCTGTTATACAGATTTCTATTAGAGAAGTTCTATATTCTTCTTCCTCCCAACACTAGCTTGTTTTCAGACAGAGCAAGTGATTTCGGGTCACATCGCTATTTTTGTCAAACTGTGTGTAGCACATTTCATTTGAAAAGAGATTTCATATCAGATATTGATGACAGTGTTTTAAAGACCTTTTTGTTAAATCGTTCATTTTGGTCACTGTTTTTCCAACCATTGAAATTAAATTCCGACATACGTTGTATTGAACATGCGGTGTACTGCTTTAGAATTAATCCATCTTATGATGTACAGTTCAACCTGGGGTATCTGGACTAAAATAAATTATCATTCTGGGGATAAAATCATCCACCAAAATGTGTACATTACTGTGGTTCCTCTGTAGGCTGTGTGCTGACCAAAGTTTTTTTTACACTTTTGATAAAACATTTCTTCAGTCAACAGAAAATTATTGCATTTGTTTGCAACATTTTACTACATGTATCATGTATTATCTTCCTTTCTTCCTATAACTCGCCCTTTTTTCATATCAAACTTCAATTTTGATTGATTTGTGACTTTATTTCTCGATAGTTTCCTGTTTTCTGATCCAGAGGCGGGATTATCATTTGGACCAAGCTATCAATAAAATTCTCAATTGTCAAAATCAGATTGGCAACTGTTTCATCCAAAATGTAAAATGAAACTTATTTTTGCAAAAGTCACCTCTATACGTGATAAAGTGAATGTATTGGAGAAAGCCAAATATGTAGCTTTTCAGAGGACTGTTTTAATTTTGACAATTCAAGGGAAGCACATTCTGAGGTAGAGGTATAGACCCAGCACTGGTGATCCCTTCACAATCATAACTTGTTCTAGGGCTCTTCTCAAGTGGAGTTATCTCCCTTCGAAGATACTGATTCACATATTTTGAAATCTCTTAGATAATTTCACAATCAATGACGATATTACTCATGAAAATGCATTTAATCAGTTTCAGATGTGTTTCTTGTTTTAACAGTCTTTTTGAAGAGATTTTTACCCAATTATAATACAGTATAGTCTGGAATAACATTTTATCAAACCAATTACTCATTTAATAACATATTTAGTTAAGTTTTAGTCCATTTTTTTCTCCAAACTAACTACAAAGTGTCGTCCCCTGCTTGTAGTTATGGTGGTCATTCCAATTCCCATAAATTATGTCCAAAGAAATAATGAGAAAAAGCATGAATTGTGATTTTGCCCTGATGCTGATTAAGATGAAGTTTGAAGATGTTGTATAGAGTGATATACAGCTTAATCACACACTGAGATCAAATTAAAATATCTGGTATTGCATAAATCATTAAACGTGAATCTTGCAACCTAATTGTTCTGAAACATAAATGATCATCTCGAAAGATTGTAAAGCTGATTCACTATGTTTAAAATGTTAATTTTTAGACAAATATCATTTTGAAAAATGAACTTTACGTAAAGATACGAGAACGTGTTACATTTAGTTAAGTATACAATGTATATTTAACAAACTAATAACATTGGTTCGGAAGAACTAGGATTACAGTATATAATATGTTATTGATCTACTATAAGAGGATACAAAAGGATCTTGATGTTTAAACATGTTAAATGGCATGGCCATACACAGGGACTTGTGTGGATAATTATTATAATTAATATGTGAAACTCAGTATTACAACTATATATATATATATATAACTGTAAATTTCACACGCTGAACGTATTTATGACACATTTCCACAAATCAATTGACAAGTAGTGTTGTAAATAATACTTTGTCAGATAACGGCTGGTGCCTATTACAACAGACTAACTAGGAACCAGAATTTATATCACGAATTCATTGGAAAGGATTTTAATGTGAACATTTATGTACGTCTGTATGTTCCCTTCAGACACTTGTCTTTGATCGTAACATGCATCAATTTTACCTTCATTATTTACGAACATTTTACAATTTTCCATTGATGAATCATCTATAATACCGCCTCCAGATACTTTACAATCACAAAGATTATTTTAAAGTCGCATGGCATCACAATCGAGGCTCAGTTTCTGTTTTTTTAAGTCGTGTACACATAGGGATAAATCTGCCTTGTCTTGGTGAGTGTTGGCTTCAAGTGGTCTATATAAATTAGTGTTAAATTATTGTAACAAGTTATTTCAAATCATGCATCGTTATAATGACATTGAGTATATATACAGGTATTTTTAGCTACTAATTAACAATCTAATCTATTCTGAGTGGTCTGCAACTTTACCATTTCAATATAGAAATGCCTACTGTAATTTGAGATATGACTTGCATTACACGTCACAAAAGCAATGGTTTTTCTCTACCCAGGCTCAACCTTACAATCAATTCCTTCAGTGTTAATGCCAGTTATACATCACTACTCAATTACGAATCATACTTGTGCACTGTGTGTTGGTATAAAATGTTTTAAATACTGTAGTTTGTTTTAAAAAGCTTTTAATCATAGTTTTTCTCCTGGTACAGACATGTCCTTGTTCACAGTTTTGGTACTTACTGAACAGTACTGGAAGATGTCTGGATAGGACGGACAAACATTTTAATACCTCAAAACATTCTAGAATAGTATACCGGTATATAAAAAAAACAACGTTTTATGTCATCGTTCATTAGCTGACTTCCACTTATAATGAAGCTAATGTTTCATTGCTAGGTACTTTTGCAAGTCTAAACCTCACAATCAAGGCTAATGATATTTGTCTAATGTAAGGACATTAGCGTTTTTCCAAAAAAGTTCTAGTCATGGAAAATTATTTTTTTCAAATCCTTTATTCCGTTTGGACAATAATTCATCACATCTGAATTGATGCACAAACATTGATGTCATAATAATGCTGATTGGAAACTGCTAATGATAGTTAACGTTTACACACAGATGTATGTGTGACTGTAGCATATAACCTGAATTTTACCATCTGAAATAATCCTCTTGTGCTCTTAAGTTGATAATAGACTTGAATACGGGACAAACATTGAACAAGAGGCACAATTTAATGGACCAAATTTCACTTGAAAGGCTAAAATTTAGTATATTTAAACCTAGGGTACCGCGGTATACCACAACAATGTATACTTACTGTAGGTTAATAGTCAATCACTTTGTGTAGAGAAGGACATTTGATGAACTAGCATGATTTTATTTTGAAAGTCTATTATTAAGCTGATTAATTGTATGATGTAGGTGGGAAAAGTGCCTTTAGGGATTTTTAATTAATGTCTGTAGCTTAATCATAACTCAAATGTAGCTTTTCTCATTAGTCAAATATGGCCCTTATCATCAGTTAAATTAAATGTAATCCCTTTTCATTGGTCAAATTTAGCCCTACTCATCAGTCAAATATAATCCCTTTTCATTGGTCAAATTTAGCCCTACCCATCAGTCAAATATAATCCTTTTTCAAAGGTCAGATTTTTTTAGTCCTTCTTATCAATCAAATGTAGCCCTTTTCATCACTCAAATGAAGCCATTTTCATCATTCAATTGTGGCCCTTTTCATCAGTCGTGCAATAATTTCATATATACCTAATCACGTATTCCAAGAGAGTTTGTACTATTTCAGTGTGATTTCATGTGTGTACCACAGCCATTCATACAAACCATCGGTAATGTAGACCACCTTCAGTATAATTGTCCTATTAGTCTGGATAATGTTAGGATCTGTTAACTGATTATATGGTACAGCTATTAGTATACAAAATCGTAATGTGGTCTGGTAAAAATGAACTCCCTGAATTCCCTCAATGTGTTTATATGATTCTCACACTCTTTTACAGTAAGTTGTAATTCCGTAAGGTATATTCGTTAGAAACCAAGTATAGTAAAGTGTTTTTCCTTCATATTTGAATTAATTTCACTCCATGTTAGTTGTTTGGTGATGATATTGTGAGTAGTTAAATCAGGGCATGTTATATAGGTATACTTGTATTGAAGGTACCTACGATACATGTATGTACCACGTTTCGGATTTGGGAGATTTTGTAACTAGGCTGTAAGCAGGAATCTAGCAGACCAAAGCCAAGCACAGAAATATTCCATCATCTTTTCACAGTTATTGAAATTTATTACCAAACTGTACTCATCTCAAATCAAAATGTTCAGGAGTTTCTTTCGACATGACAGTGTTACAAATTGCAAGGTACAGTGTAGTCTGGAACATTGGAGTTAATTGGAAATGTCCTGTTAAGCTTGCCATGAACATCTTATGTATACTAGTTCTATAGTATAAAAACTCGCCTTACAATGTTTAATCTATAACATGTATTTTATAACGTCAGAGTCTAAAAGCATTATGGACAGAGAACTAGTTTATCCTTATAATTATCCACTAATCAAAGTATGCTAAACAGAGTTGATGTTGACACCAAGCCCATATCAAACAGATTGCCGGGTTTTTATAGGGAAACGTCTCGGATCAAATCATATGCTTAATTGCTAGGATGATGTACCAAAGGTATATATGGTTGATTCATTGAAACAATTCCTCGTTAATGAAATGATTGATCAAATGTTTGGACTTGGGAAGGATGGCTAACCATAAGTCTGTTTTTAACGTCCCTCGATGTACAGACATTCTCCAGTTCAAATGATGCGTCTTTGTTTGGTCAGAACTCTACCTGGACTGTTCATGTTGTATGTTGGCAAGGTAATAGCCTGTTATTTGAACTGGAGATCTTTACATCACAGGACCCAAAATACAGGTTATTTGGATTTTATACATGAGAGTACTAGTGTATCCAATGTATATATATACTTTTACCTTTTTTATGATCGGTGGACCAATGTTTCAACACTGCTAAGGATAGTCAACAATGTTCGGGGATAGTATTAAATATGATATTGACATGTGGAGTAAGATATCCAGGTTTTACCTGCATGTCCTCTCTATACACTGGAACTACTGTACTGCTGGAATACTCATGTCTATAGTGTCAATTATAACCACGCCTATATCTATCAGCCACCTTTTACAGTGTACACTTAGTTATAATTTTAGAAGTGTCCCTTGATGCACTGCCAAATGGACAAATCTTAACCAGCATGTCCTGTAGATCTATGTACACATGGGTGAATAGACCTCCTGCGAAAAGCACATCTCCTATTGTTTCTCAAAAATTATACAACCAAACATCTCAAAGTTCCAAAAGGCATTGATTTTTGCTGGTTCATTAAACGCCACATCAAGACCAGATGAAAGCATATTGACACAAGAACAAACCACATGCAGGTGCATAAATTCTTTTGAAATTTTTCGGATTGTAGACAAATTACAATAACGACAGACAATTGCATTGCATCAAGGAGAGCTTCAAACGTAAAGAAATTCCCGGTAGGCTTGGTAGATAGGTTTCTCTGTAGTGTATAAATAAAATCCTTCAAGAAATTGACTCTGTCCCTCATTTTCTCTTATGATATTTGACTAAGTTGTACACTTAATTTTAATCACTGTATATAAACTTGTTGTAAATTCGTGTACATTTTTTTACCAGATTGTAGATTATGGGGCAGTCTATCGTATCAAATTAGTGTATAGTGCTTAGATGTATTGCCGGCATGGTAGTAGATATACCTAGTATATAAATATATATATATATATATAAACGTGTAGTCGAGAACGTAGACCTACTAGAATGCAATATATTATTATTATTAATCTATTATGCTCATGTTCAATGGCTGGTACTCATGTGATGTTAACCATTTTGTTTTGTTAACACATTATTTCATCAACAAATCTTATTAGTCGATGTCGACACAATTTAGTCATGTGATTTTATATGATGCTTGTTTTATTGATTTGGAATGTTTGAGCTTGTTTTTGGAGAGTTGTCTGAGAATTGATGTTGGGTAAGGTGAGTATGTGGGTGAGGAACGTCTGTGCTGTAAGCAACAAAACATTGATTGGATTCCAGTAGCTATGATCCCATTCACCTTTCCTGAACGATAGTTTATTGTTTTTCCTTAACTCATATGCATTCACCCCTGACGGCACATTTGAACTCTTCCAATTCAAAGTTTGGAATAGTTCATTATGAAATTTCAGGTGTGAATGAGTAATAGGAAGAACATACTATCATTTGGGGTAGCTAACAGATTAATACAGTAATATAAAACATATTTTGTTTCGGAGACCTACTATAATTTGCCTATAGATATATCGACAAATATGCATTGTTACATGTTTTGGAAGTAGACACCATTGTCCAGGCATGTTTCACAAAACAATGTCTGAATGTATCGCTGTTTTTCTTGTTGGTTCAGAATCATGTTTTTGGCATTGTATGATATAGGTTCAGTGTTTATTGGCCATTGTTGTGCATAGAAGAAAGAAATAGAACGTTAATTTGTCAGCCATTAGCTTATCAAACTTTTTGAATCAAGCTCCGTTAGAACTCCCAATCTTATTACCATCATAAAAGTTTTGTTACCCAATAATTAACATGAAGTTTGTTGTGTTCATAAGATTAATATCAGGCCTCCGTTGAAAATTAACTGCTGTCGAGAAATCTTTGCTAGTTTTTCAGAAATAGGTAACTGGAATCATAGCTGTTATTTGATTTGTGATTGTGATATTATAAGGATTGTACAACAGAATGAGAGAAAGTTTCAATAGATTTGTGTTGCTACGAATGGCCTGTTGATTGGTCAGTAGAGCGTGGGGAGAAATGTGTGAAATGTGTTTCTGTGTGAAATAGTGAGTGTTTCTGTGTGAGATAGTGAGTTTTCTGTGTGAGATAGTGAGTTTTCTGTGTGAGATAGTGAGTGTTTCTGTGTGAGATAGTGAGCGACTCATTCGCTGTCCTGTCAGCATTTTGATATTCTATTCAATAGCACGTACTTAATGTATGAATGTTGCCTATTTAAATCAGTGTTTGTATTTTAACGTGTAACTTTGGTGATTGTGGCGATGTTAAATGTTCAGCTATACAGCCTACATTTGTTTTTCAACTGTTACTACTAGAATAACCCTACATGTACCCGTGTAGTATCTTATCTCTCCTTAACATTGTGTACGCTTTTCATGTGATTGTGTCTCTCCTTGTGATAAAATATCATCTACCCTGTCCCTCTTATTCATCTATTATATGTTAATGAGATAATCATGATTATATTCAGCTGATTAATTTTTACAAAGATACCAGTTTTACAGAAAGATATTGCATTGTATCACAATTGTTCATATATATTCATCCGTACATAAGCCAGGAAGAATTGAGATGAGTGGTTGACGCACTGCCTTCAATGTGTGTCACAGATCATGCAAGTGGATAATACAACAGAGGCGTGCTTTACAAACCTGACATTAGAGAAACACTGGTTTGTTTACACCAGTTGTTGTGAACGTTTGGTAACCACAACTGCGTTTACTTCAGTATTGGACGGCTTTGTTGGGTGTGTTTACATCAAAATTGGTCTGCCATGTTGGGTGTGTTCACTTTCAGCGTTGGTCGGCCGTGTTGGGAGTGTTCACTTCCAGCGTTCGTCGGCCGTGTTGAGTGTGTTCACTTTCAGCGTTGGTCGACCACGTTGGGTGTGTTCACTTTCAGTTTTGGTCGGCCAGGTTGGGAGTGTTCACTCTCAGCGTTGGTCGTCGTCTATGTTGGGTGTGTTCACTTTCAGTGTTGGTCGGCCACGTTGAGTGTGTTTAATGCAAAGTTGACCAGCTACACAGTGTGTTCCGAGCAATGTCGATCGGTAAGATGGAGTTGTTCATTTTAAGTTTGGATTGAAAGCCAATGGTGAATGTGCTTACTTCAATATTGGTGACTAACGCTGGCTTTTCTGAACTCATGTTGCAAGGCTTCATTGAGCTTGTTACATAAATGTCAGTAGCAAACAAGTTGTTTGTAAGTAACGTTTAGTTTGTTCTGTTAATTGTTGGCAGCGCTCAGCTTGTTCACTCCAATGCTGATCGGCAACGCTGAATTTGTTCACACCGATGCCTAGACTCGGCGCGCTATCTTAGCGTGATGTTATAGAAGCGAAATGCTTCTCTCTTCCTTACAATAATTGGGGTCGTGCCAAACAGAGACATTCACTTCTTGTATTTATTTCATAACATTTATATTACATGCCCTTATTAAACTCCAAATTTGCAATGCAAATGGTACAGTTTGAATGTAAAGATAATAAAAGTCATTCTGCTATATCTACACTTGTTTGTTGTAATTAGTAATGCTAGACATACAAGTGCCTTAATCGTCTGAAGGAAAGCATTAACTATCATTTGTAAAAAAAGTCAAATATTGTCAAAAACAATGCACACATAACTAAAATGAACAAATATATGCTAAGATTTTCATGGTTTATGTTCCGAACGACACAGTTTCCCTTACATTATTGGTGCCCGTTATTGATCAACTTGGCGGCTGTCCTGAATTTTGGCTGTTCCATATTGCAAATATATATATCATTCTGAGATTCAAGCTGCTTGATCAGAAAAAAATATGACTGCCCGAAATGAGAAATCTTTCTTGATATCTATTTACACCTACACATAATGCTAGTACTGTGCTAGTAAATAGGTCGAACGACAATCTCAGTCCGAAAAGACAATGTCAAACATTAGTAGTATGACATTTTTATGAAAGTTACCACATGATCCCTCTAGTATTGGTATCTTGTTTTTCTTCAAAAACCGATAGTCTGCCAAATTTGACAAAAAGAGTCGTCTGTCTAATTCATTCATTCATTCTATGGGCAGCAAAATAGTTTCCTCTGTAGGTAAACGTTTTTTTCTCCAAATACCAGTAAAGTTATAACGTTGTATGACTGTAATGGGATAGTGGTTTGATGCTTTTTACGTTATTGGCAGATATCGTAAAACGGCGTTCTGAAGTTCTGGTACAGCGGGTAGAATATAAAACAGACAAGCGCATTAGACAAAACAAAGGGACACTGTTACGTTCAATGTGATATCAAAGACGAAAGTAACGTTGAGTATGTGGAAAAATCGACATCGTATATAATTACCCAAACCTTAACTTTTGTCAAGCGATACAACCTTTAATGATATAAACAATGAGGAATTTACAAAAACGTGTCTGGAATTCGAAACATTTAAATAATATATTCAATATTAGCTAATTTTATAACAGTAATACCTATTGGTAAATGTTTCATTTTAAAAGATGATAAAATATTTTAGAACAATCCCAATAGTAAATCCTTATGCACGCTTCATTACAAGGAGCCTGCATTGGCGAGGTTTTCATTTTGCATCTATAACAATAAGAAAAATCGCTGGAAACATTTAAACCCACACATATCCTTATTGCATATAGACTTACTTTGGTATATATTTTGCTCTTTCAGCCAAAAAAGTAAAACTCGTTCAAATGCGTTTGGCCGTCAACATTTTCTTGAAAAGATATTTACAATGGGTAAATCACATCACATCATGTGATGTAAAGCACCAACTCCAGTCACACTCTCAACTTAACATGCACTATATACACCAACAGCGCGGCACATATCCTCTTCATATTGAATGCCCGGTTTAAAAATAATCACGTGCACACATACAAGAAGTGTTTGTCATCAAGTAAACATGGTTTTACCTTTTAATGAAACGAACCGTTCCGTGGCCTCGATTTGACATCAGTTTTTTCCTTGTTCTTTTCTTTCAGTGAACCGTGTCTTGCCCTCGTTCTAGGTTCTGACAATGACTCGTCTGATGCTATCGTTGATGGTGACCCTAGTTTCATATCTGGCATTGACCGTTTCTTCTTCAATACCCGTTTTTTGTCCTCAGTCTCTTTACTTTGCTCATTACTTCTTTCAGTAAGATCAATATCGGGATAGTCGTTTTCAGCTCTCCCCATTTTGCGCATTCTACAAGCCCCGCTCTCTGATGTTTTTCTGTAAAGACTGACGTCATTCTCCTTACCCTCTGCATCGTCAGCGTCATATTTTATTGTAGATTTCAACTCGTTTTCCGATTTACTTGATTTTTTCAAAGAAGATTTCTTTCCAGATCTACTGGGAGAATTCTTCTTATCCGAAACCAACAATTTCGTTTCATCCTTTAAAGGAGATGCGTGCGCGTCTTTGTTGACGCTTAACTTCCTGTCACGTTCAGGTGACGAAGAGACAGCTCCATCTTGAGAGTTATTATTTCTACAACTCTCGTCATAGTTCGGTTTCCGATCTTTCTTTGGGGTTATTTGAGTCTGTGTTATGTCTTTGTGTACATCATCTGTACTACACTTCCGTGTAAAGATTGACAATCTCGACAAACTTTCCGCATTCGACTGCACCCAAACATCGCTCATGGCTCGCTGAAGTAACTTCCGGTGATTTATGTCCGAAGAACTTTTTCGAGGTCTCCGCACGGAGGAAATAAATTCGGGATCACCGACCCAAAGATCTGCCATATCCGGTTGATCAGAAGTACTGGACAGTTTTCTGGTACGTCCAGTAGACGTGGTCATGCCTGTTACGGAAGGACGGCCATGCTGGATCTGCTTGGCACCGCCCAGTGTCGGGATATCCTCATATTCGAGCGACTTCCGGCGACCAGATCGATATCGCACTGGGTCTGTGTCTGTTCCCGTTGTTCAAAACAAAATAAAAATAAAATATGATTAATCGTGTTAGTTTGCGTATAAAATCTGTACAGTTATACAACCAGCAACGTTCATTCACAATTGATGAATTTGGCAGCAGGTTTATGTGAAAATATGGCACATATTCTTGATAAGATTAATTTACATAATTTCTGTAGGACAAGGTTTTTTGTTTAAGATTGTTGACGAGCTACTAAACAGATTATATTGCGGAATAACAGTGCAGAACTTCTAACCAATCTGGTTTTGAATCTATTGAAACTTATTGTTATAGAAGGGCTTTTACTAAAAGGAGATAAGAAACTTAAATTCACCCTAAGTGATATTGATGATATTTGAAAAACAAGATTTTCGAGAACTGCTTAATCTCATTGACCATCAAGAACTTTAAACCAAGCTTCAACTTTTTTTTCACAATCTCCGAAATCCAAAGGGTCCGGGTTCGTGATAATTTCTATGCATCTTTGAAATATGTCGTGTGGAATGATAAGGCTCAAAGTGTACAATTTAATTTGTTTCAGACATTAAAAAACTGACCAAATGGTAGATCTTTGGAGATTACAGAGGAGTTAAATCAAAATCAAAGACAGTCAGTTTTACCGTTATGCTGCCTAGCGATGCCTTTTCCAGACCAGTCAATTCATTTCAGATATTTGATTGGTCAATCAAAATAATTTGCGAAAGTATAACCATCACATTTCTCATTTGCATATGAAGTCCGGATGACGATTGTTAATGACGTCAACGACTTTGAATGACCCTGACGCGGCATTGAATTGATTAAACATGACGTCACGAACAACAGCATGACCCGGAAAGTTCAGATAATTCCGCCTCACTTTGGATATTTCTGACGTTACTAATCCACGGCAGAGTGACCTAGAATTTGAAGAAAACACTCAAAAAATCGCCGTTTCGTATGAAGGGTTTGGCTTATATGAATTAGATTGGGGATAACCCTACTGTATTTTGAAATACAGTACTGTCGCAAATGTATGTTTTACTTGATCCGCTCCAAGTCACTAGTAAAACTCAATTTGCGACAGTATAATCACGATATACCGCTGCAAATTTCAAAATACAATAGGGTTATCCCCTTATTATATATATTCCTGGGATGTACAGAACTCATGTCTTTCGTGAACGGAACCTTGGACATCGAAAAAGCCCGCTTCCAACCTTGACATTAACTATATTATGACGATAATGGTCATTTTGCTTGGTCTTAGACAAACATGACGACTTGCGTATTGTTAACTTTCTTCTATCAATTGTATGTGTACCATTCGAGACTCTGCTTATGAAATTTGCTTGTTGCATTAGACTCGCTACTCGAAAGCTTTTCTAGATAGCCATTGCCGTTTAAAAATGACCTTTTTAAACAGAAATTTTAGATGGATTTCTTCTTGAGGTGGGTTCAGACTGCAAAGACATTTTTATGACCATCGCCTAATTTTTCTATTTCCCTGTTGTATATGATTACCGACTTAGTGTTCTTTATGGTTTCGTTGTTACTGTCGCGGTTCTCACTTTAACAGCCTGACATTACTTGGTTTGACCTAGATGTACATACTAGGTGTCGCCGATGAAGCAGAAAAGGCTTACCCCTCTGGAACACTTGGTTTGATCCTTTATGCTTTTTTCAAGGGTCTCCTTGTATTTTTTTTCATTTGGTCATACCTTGTCCTAGTTTCATTAAATCTGTGTTAACATTGCAGTTTTGATCATGCTTAGATAAGATGACATATTAATACTATATGATATGTGGATTTGTAGAGATAACTAACATATCCTATCTCTTCTTATAAGGCAAGACCTGGTAGAAGTACTGTACAGTTAGTCCTCGTTAGAATACCGATAGTCTGTAAACAAATGCCTACACGACCACAAACTTTTTTTGGTGTGATTTAAAAAAAACAAAATTTATTTATCTGCATCGTCTATTTTTAGACAAGGGACTGATATGAAGGATGGATGTTTAAGGTTTTCCAAACAATATTAAGACATTTCGAAATCGATAAAAGATTGTTGCAGCTGTTTGAAACATATTCATACATTTATTACCCATCTAATATTTTTCATAGGTTGCTTACCGCCATTGCTTTTCTTGTTAATGGATCCCTGTCTTGTAGGCGCTTGACCAAACTTGGGAACGATTGTGATCGGATACGGGTTAACAAACACATCCTCTTCGTCTTCCTCCTCTAGTTCACTTTTCACTCGATCTTCAAAAAAAAATACTATCGTAAGATTTTCCAAAAATTAATCTACAGGTTGTCAATACTATATGTCGTTAGTGTGATTAAACACCAAATTAAACATTGAAATAGATCAATCGGGAAACGTCGGCACTTTCCATAAACAAGAAAATACTTTCCTCGTTTACGGAAAGTGCCGACGGCTTCCGATTGTGAAATAGATATGAAGTAATTTAACATTGATGATGGGATGGGGCACAGATTCGTTCAATCAGGTTTTCATGAACTCGCGGTTTTGGATTGTGTTTGATAGTGATTGTGTTGCATAACAGCTTCAATGTTGAAAAGATGCACTTTAATCCTTATAATAATGTTTATTTCAAAAACAACGACGACTATTCTATTGTCTTTCTCGTCGTTAATTTCTGTTCCTGATACATATTAAACAAATTTCCAATTGTATCAGATGGTGAAACGGAGTCCTGTTGACAAAACATTTGAAATATAGTTTTATAAGTATGTATATTCTGTAATCACATTCACCCATGTATATTGTACACTACTGTAAACCCATATTGCAATACTTCTCGAGTTGACAAATGGTATCAAATGTGAATATAGTATGTTACGTTACCAGTGGTTAGATGGTATGTTTATCTGTTGTTTATGTTTAACAGTGATGTGGTAATGATACGTTGCAGATGACCGACATATAACAACACAAATGCATTTGTTTGACTGCCAAGAATAGACCTGAACCACAGTCATCCCCTCTTTTTACTGACGATACATAATTGATACGACATAATGGCCTACGTGAAGCTTTTCAGTCAAGACAACCATAACGTATGACTGTCACACAAATCGTGACGTAATGCATATTGTGATCTTAGAATATAATATAATCGACGTAAACGACAGCCAATATGGAAAATTATGACCTGGTGGGTTTACGATGGTTACAGAGAAACCACACATATACTAAAGATAATGTTTAATAAACGTGTACAATACAGTGCCGACCCCCCCCCCCCCCCCCCCATTTTTAAATGACCGAACGTCACATCATTACTACAGAAAGCCCCCTGTAATCAGCCAATCATTGACCCTATAAATTACTCATGACCTAAAAGGCAGGTTCGCAATGCATTTTAATTATTGTTATCAGTAAAAAGTAGACAGACGTCGGCATTGTTGCTGTTGGTGCCGTAGTAAACCCACCTCGATACACCTTGACATTCACTACCGATTAACTTGTCTGATATAATTATGTTGTATAATGCCAGCGTGTTGTCACCCTCGTTTTATACTGTTATGTTACGGTTGATAAATAAATTACAGATTTTCTACCTGCGAGGCGTCAACAACGTTGAACACTTTTACGATTGTCATTATGACCTGATTTCTAACTAAGAGACCATTCACACGGTGTCTTAGAGCCATATGACCTACATATCGTTTATTTATTGGATATATTATGAGTTAGCAAAAAACACCCTTTCTTATACAGCTGATGGTGGAATGGGGTTGGAAAGGGGTGTTTGGAGTGCGTTTCTTACCGTTTTGCTTAGCTTGTCTCACTTTCCAAAGCAATTTACATAGTATCAAGATATTACGTTTGTTTGGGTTATAGCTTACTTGAAGCAGCTAAGGTCATATGAAGTCGGGTGCCCTGGGAGACAACGCCAAAAAGAAGGGAAGGGATTGAGGCAGCAGATCAATTTTGGTTTGATGTAGGGTAATCTATTTATACGTATTGCCCTTGTATGTAGAAGCTAGTGAACACTTTAATAGCAGTCTTTCTACGTATTAAAATGCGTTGTCGTCATTGTGTGTTAACGCTGTAATATATGTTGTCCGTTTGTATTAACACTTTTGCATATTTTGTCCGTGGTTGCTGTTGCTGCGATATAGTGTTTTTCTGTCCTTGTCCTGATAACATTTGTCCTATTAACTCTTTATGTTGACATTGTGGCACATTTATTTCCTTTCTGTTAATGTGTTCTTTGACATTGCGTTATATGTGAACCTTTCTGTTGATCACGTGATATATTTGGAAATTTGTGTTGACCTTTTTGTATATCGTATCCCTGTGCGATGGCTATTAGGTATATTGATCATGTGTGTTGACCTTTTTGTATATCGTATCCCCGTGCGATACCTATTAGGTATATTGATCATGTGTGTTGACGCTGTAGCATTTCTTGTCGTCCTCGTGTGTTGTCCTTGATGCCTTAGTATATTTCATCGTTTGGTGTGGGCACTTGTAGTCCTTGTGTGTTGATATAGAGGTGAACTTCATCTTTGTATGTTGACATTGCAGTATCTTTTGTCGTTGTGTGTTGATCCTGTGCTACTTGGTCATTTTGGATGTTGACAGGGTGGAATGAGCTGCCATTACATGTTGACCCTGTGGTACGTTAAATGTTGTTGTTGTTGACCCTGTAGTACATTTTGTTGTTGTTGTTGACCCAGTGGTTAACTTTGAAGGTATTTATTGTGTATCTTAGCGGGCATCATAGTTTAGCATTTTCACTGTCCAAAGCGCTAGATTCTGTTAAACACTAAATATGAGACCATTATGTCTTTGTATGTATGATCAAAAATTGCGAATAACTTAATAATTGATATGTCCGGAAATTTTGGAGCGCTCTTTCAGGTATATTTACAGTAGAAGCTTTGTTTACTAGTATTTCACCAAAGAAGGATATTCACTAAGCGTGCAGATATTTGTATTGACACGCATACACATTTATCTACTCTAGTGACACATAGCCAGTCTCGGCCGACGTATAGATATAATCCCGTATGTCTCCCCGCTTGATTCGGACATTGCCTGCCTTCGTTCCAACTAAAAAACGTTTGATTTGCCATTCGCATGTTTAAGTGTTCATTCATTGGTCATTATATTCAATTAATATAATTAATAATTTCGTTTATATAAACAGTAATGCAGGTTTCTGAATAAAAAATTAGGTACGTTTATAGTAACTGCTATGCAGTTTTCTGCCATTAAGTCAAACTTCCGTACAGACCACATCAATTGGAGAAAAGGTGAATGGAGTTAAAAGACGGGAGATAGTTTGACAGGGTGCTTAATACATTCACCCCTGAATCTTTATAATGAACTAATCCAACCATTACTTAGGAAGAGTTCAAATGTGTCTTCAGGGGTGAATGAGTTAAATGAAATGACACACTTGGGGAAAACCTAATCGGACAGTTATATAAGATTGCCTATATTGCAGATTTCACAGTGGCTTCTGCCAATATCCAACATGCAGATGTGGTTTATATTATGACTCGGTTGTCTGGAGACATGGACAAAATAGTATCACTGACAGGGTATTTACTGCAAGTTTGACAGACACTGTAAAGAAATGGTACATATATTTCTGGCAGATTTTTCTGTAGTTTTATACTGCAGCTCTGGACAAAGGGTACCTAAGGACATATTGTAGCTATAGACAAGTAGTACCCAAGACTCATTTATTTCTCGGAGTGAGGTTTTGATTGTAACTATAGACAAATGGTACATATGACTTATTTCTTTCTGAGGTTTTGACTGTAACTATAGACAAATGTTAGATATTACTAATTTCTTTTTGAGGTTTTGACTGTAGCTATAGACAAACGATACCTAAAACGTTTTTCATTCTGAGGTTTTGACTGTAGCAATAGACAAGTGGTACCTAAGACTTATTTCTTTCTGAGGTTCTGCCTGTAGCTATAGACAAGTGGTCCGAACATTTTTTCCTTTCTGAGGTTTTGACTGTAACTATATAAAAATGGTACCTAAGACTAATTTATTTCTGAGGTTTTGACTGTAGAAATAGACAAATCGTACCTAAGACTTATTTCTTTCTCTTTCTTAGGTTTTGACTGTAGCTATAGACAAGTGGTACCTCAGACTAATTTCTTTCTGAGGTTCTGCCTGTAGCTATAGGCAAGTGGTCCCAACATTTTTTCCTTTCTGAGGTTTTGACTGTAACTATATAAAAATGGTACCTCAGACTAATTTATTTCTGAGGTTTTGACTGTAGAAATAGACAAATGGTACCTAAGACTTATTTCTTTCTCTTTCTGAGGTTTTGACTGTAGCCATAGACAAGTGGTTCCTAAGACTAATTTCTTTCTGAGGTTTTGACTGTAGCCATGGACAAATGGTACAGAAGGCTTATTTTTTCTGAGGTTTCGACTGTAGCTATAGACAAGTGATATCTAAGACAAACCTAAAGATATTAGTTCTCTGACAGGTTTGACTCAAAGTAATGAAAAGTGTTAATTATAGATAGGTGGTCCCACTAGGTTTCGCTATTTTTATAGGCAAATGGTACCTCAGACAAATATTTTGTCAGAGGTTTTGACTTAAGCTATAGACAACACAGAAGAACTATTATAGGCTGGAATAGGATCCCCTTCCACAAACAATATCATTGAACCACACAAAGGAAAAAAGGAAACTGACATTCCGAAAAGGGCACAGAGATAAATTTGTTCATACTTAACTACATCACATGTGTTCATCTCACCTGTATCTGGCTGAATGTAATCTACGTCATATATCTGTTGTTCCACGTGGAGTCGCTGAAGAATGTCCTTGACCTCCTGTTCGTCCTTGGAGTACTGTCTCACGAAGGCTTTCTTTTGGTGCTCCAGTGACTTTGTCCTTTTCTCGTGAGCCACCCGCTCTAGAGAGTTCTTCTGAACAAAGTCACGCATGTTGTTGATGTCCAGTTGTCCGGGGATACCTTGCATTTTGTCTGCTTACGAAACAAAATCCTCAAATAATTTATCCTTACCTAACAGTTGAAACCAGGCTAACAAATGTTTTTCCACTTGTATCCTCAAAACAGCTGTTTCGGTTAAGGCAGCGTTTCCTTATTTTCTTTTTATGTAGATTCAATTATTAAGTCTTCACGACGAACCATTTTGGCAACTGTAACAGACACAGGTACTGAGGTTATAGATTTGCTTTTAAATCTCTGTCCTCGCACAGTTCCTCTATAGTAACAAGTTCTAATGAAATAACAGCTTAAACAAAACACATCGTTTGTCGGTGAATTACCTATCCGATACAAAGGTCGTTTAGAATCTAATTCTGGGTGAATGAACTTTAAAATCGAATTAAGTGTTCAATCTGTGATCAAAATTGATGAAAATATCAGAGATGATTGACAAGGATAAACAACATTTTCCGAGTCCCGTGTAACATGATAACAACACAGTGTTGGTTTACAATTACGTCCCTCCTTCAGGTAAAAACACGCCATGCAAAACAGTTTTGACCTATTTCGTATTAAATGCCAACAACTTGCTGCCATTAAATGGAGTCGAACTTCATTTTCCGTATTGCTGAAACATGCAACACGTCTTAAGTGCGAGTATCAACTGGTTCTTTTATATCATATCAAGGCGCGATGCATACAGGGATTGATGACCAGCATATTATCCTTGCTAACATACATTTCTACGTAATAAACTTCGTTTGAGCTAGAACATTTATCATCTTCCTCTTTGCGATCATGGTTTAAGCCATGAGGTCAAACACAACAGCATTCCTCATGTCCTATTGTAGCTGGTCTGACGACGTCCAAAAACTTTCCCGATAACAGACATTTTCACGTCACTGAATAATAAATGCCTCCGCAACTGTTTGTTATTATTTAACACCCGCTGATCAAGTAGTACAATGTGTGAATTGGCGAGAGTTGGGAGAATTTCGCCAAAACAATGCTTGCCTTACAAGTGTTGTATTACCTGACTATTCCGGGTCCGTGATCCCCCTGTACTTTCCATCAAATCCTGTGCCTAAAGTTTCTTCTTAACGGCAGATATATAACAATCGTTCAACATCTCACGGCATCAGCGTTATTCATCCACATGAAAATAAAATCTGACTGTATTTAAATGGCCCACAGTATAACGTCCAGTATCATCAAGTATGGTAAGCTTGATATATTATAAAGTTGCTGCACAATGTCTCCCACCTAAATCACTAAATGGCAGGTTATGTATGTGTACAGAAAGAACTCGAAGAATTATCTGGTTTAATTTTTTTTTTGGCAGGGATGAAATAAGCTGCTAATAATTTTCGGTTTTATATTTGCCTATGAGAATTAGAAACTGGTTTATAATGGAAGTTTTATGAACAAAGTCGCCATATCAATATATAATCAGGTGTGTTGTGGTCCTGTATCACGTCGGACTGTGTCGCATAAAGAGCTACTGATAACGGCTAAGCACGCAAGACTTACCATTAAAAGGAGGGGACATATCGACGATAGCAGACGTTTGGCAATGTGTGTGACTTTGCAACATTAAAAACTGATCTCATATGTCCAGGTCATAAACAGGTATGGCTAGGTAAGTTAGTTTACGAGTTGTTATTGTGTTACCATTCTATCAGTTTTGGCTAGTAAACTATGATGATGTCATCATCCGCTTCAGATACACTTTGTCTGTATTGTTATACATTGTATTTATATTTACTTGTTCTTCTCACACCTGTTTATATAACATTAACTTGTATTCATACTTAACATTGATGTGTTATCCTACTGTTCGATTTGGTGTTCCATAAGTCAATTTAAAATTAATTAAAAAGATATGCTATAGTAAAACGTTTTATATCATAGCAAAACATATACAGGCAGGGAAGTAATTTTAAAGAGTGTAGCCAATTTGAGGTCGTCAAATTTATGGAACAATCCGCTCCTTTATTGAGACACAGCAAAAAAACAGAACACTTAATTACATCACATAAAATCAAAACAGAAATATAATAGGATATAATTAATATTTACAAACAATAATCCCCTCGGCTAGCGTGAATTGAAGGCAGAATTTATACTGACTACATTGTTGTCCAATGGTACTGTGTGTGTGTGTGTGTGTGTGTGTGTGTGTGTGTGTGTGTGTGTGCGAACAACGACAAAGAGATTCTAAACACATACACATATAAATATATATCATAATATATATCAGACCAGTCAGAATAGTTTATCATAATGATAATATAAATAACACAGTGCAAAACCATAGTGCTGGAAGTGGAACAAAAACTGAACAGACAAATAAAATAAAAAAACAAAAAACCAACAACATTATGACCCATCCCCCCTAAGTATAAATAATAGTTAATGCATTTCTATCAGTGCTCATCAGTTGATTACAATATGTAGGTTACAAAATACACGATGAAATGTCGTTTATTAAAGTAAACGCTATACTCATTTCCTTAGTGTAAATTGAGATAATAACTCTCGAGCATTAATAGAATATACATAGCTACATATTTGAGGTAGAATTTCACTGATTATGGATTAATAGAATAGGTCACTCTATGGGCCGAGGACAGATAAATATCAACCCGAGCGTTAGATATTTGAAGTAAAACCTTGCACCGAATTAAAAAATAAAGACATATCTCAAGTAAAGCTGCAAACTATATGACGCTATGTTGACATTTTCTGCTAAAGGTAAGAGAAGGCAGGCTTATACATGTGAAGTAAGGGAGAAATAGTTCTAAAAGGTGATGGAGTTTGATATGTTCTTCTCTTTAAAGATTTAAAAGTACAATACAACAGATTAGGTGACAGACAAACCTATATACTATTTATCTGTCTACTAAAATGATTATTTGTTGTTATTTCAGGGACGAGAAATACAATTGTTAATTCGCGTTGTATTAATGCGTCTAATGTAATTCTGTATTTGATGCATTAGTGCATGAAAGATAGAGTATAAGTGGTGTTAGTATAATATTTCTGTGAATGTAACAAATATGGTAGTATATCACACTTTGTAATAAATATGATGTTTAAATGTTATTAATGGTGTAGTGTAATAAATGTGATAATGTTTCAATTGTGGTAGTGTAAGTGATGGTGTGATTGTTCAGTATAATACATGTAGTATCGTAATAGATGTGGTCATATAAAAAACGGGAGAGTGTAAAATTTCAAAAGTTTGTGAAATAAATAAATTATAGCATTATTATAGACGTCATGAACACAAATACGTTACGTTTCAGAGGTTACTAAATTTTAAATTAGGCGTTTTTTACTTTTGAGTTTGACGAATATACATATACAACGAAATGAACATTTTAAGATTTTTTTGTCGCAGAAGATATGTGTCAGGAAAAAAAAAGCAAATGTTATCTTCTAAGTAAGACCATTTTGTTGCGTTCTAATTATATATGTCCGAGTTCCATCGGTGTTACAAGTAACATACACACCTGAACATATAATAGAATGACCTACCGTCATGTCTTGCATATTGTCTGCAGGCTATACGGTTTTTTAACTTGAAAACCGCTCATTGAGTGCTATCTGATGAAGCGGGAANAAAAAATTTTTTAAAAAAAAAAAAAAAAAAAAAAAAGTGAGGACTATGCGATATCTTTCAAATCCAAATCTTATCTATTTTAAATTTCAAAACAAAAATCTATCAAACGACTCACAAGAAGATATAAATCGAAAACATCCATGTAAGTACAGATGAGAAATACACATATCTTACGTTAAAAGTGTACCTGGTATTCATGGCGTTAATAGTTTTTATGTAATAGATACCTGGCGGGCAATATAGAGGGGCAATCTGAAGCTTTATTTCCTAAACATAATTTCATGTGTGCGGGCAATATAACGGAGGTGGCAATACGCATAGAATTACTAACAAAAGTGATAAGGTATATAGTACGTTAATAATAAATGAACAATTCTTTAAATACAAAAATAAACATCACCAGAATGAAACATAGACACAGTTTAATGTAGCCGCCGATCACAACAAGTCCCGTTTTAATGTTTACATTGGCGCCTTGATAATCTAGACATCTTCGCTCCAAGTTAAAGTGATTGTGAGAAGGGAGCCTACCGTAGATCACTTGTATAGAAAGGCTCTAGAGAATATCGAAGTTTAAAACCATTCCGTAACTTGAATTAAAAACCTATGAAACGGAGACAAAATATTCACGAAAAAGATTAACGTGGACTCCTTTTTGTTAAAGAACAAGGAGACTGATAAGAGTTCCGGACAGATGGTTGAGCGTCCCCTAGTTCACTGATGATGCTCATGAGTCTTGGTTCAAACCGAGTACAGTCACGTTCCCAACGGGAGAACCGGGATAGAGACAACGAATGCATAAGCCATACTAATGATCAATGACACATAGAAAGATAAATGAACGTTTGTTATGTAGACCGATGTGGGATAATTTTGATGACGGACAAACATTACATTTCCATGTAATACCTGATCAGACGTGGCTCTACTGAGGAACAACAATGGATGGACTTGGAAACACACTTTTACACAGTGATATAAGGTTTACCAATATCACTTTACCAAGTAGATGTATACTATGTTGCTTTTAGGGTCCTTATAATCTGCCCTATCACACAAACAGGTACATTCACTTAAAGTTCTAGAGGAAGGGTTTTCTGTAATAAAACCGTTCCCATAACATGTCAATACTCGTATTATCTATACTCGTTTGATGCCAGGGGTCAACACTCCCATTTGATATCTAGTTGTTCTAGGGCAATCAATCTATTTATCAATATCCCGCTCAACTAATTTCAAATGCACGAATGGTTCCAGGGCGAATTGTGCAAGGGTCATTTAACTGTAGCAATACTTTCCATATGAATTGAATAGTGTATGTGTGCGTCAATTAATTGCTGTTCCAGATAGTACATGGTATCTTCATGTAACATTTTAAATACCACCAACTTACAATTTACGTCTTAAGTATGATATTGCTAGACCTTACATATGAAATGAAAATTAAATACACAACTGGCTCCAGACAAACCCATACGTCTCTAAGCAACAAGGTGAGTACACAACATGATTTTTAGTTCATATTAATTTTAATATTTTCTGAATATGTTTTAAACCATAAAATATTAATAGACATGCATTTTACCGCGCATGCTCTATAGTTATATGTTTACATAGCTAGAACTTTAATGTAATTTTCAAATTGCTATTCCTCTTCTGACGTGTATTTGATCGCTTTGTCATAATTTTTAAACCTGTTGATAGGACGTAAAATAAAAATAAATAAAAACCAAGCTTTGTTATACCTTTTAAAGCTGTTAAAAGGACGTAAACCAAAAAAACCAAACCAAACCAAGCTTTTTTTTTTTTTTTTTTAAATATTTTATTTCCCCCAGCCAAATACTATATATATATATATAATACTGATAAGTATATACAGATATTTAAGGAATGATTTTTATTTTTTCAACATTTATGAGGTCATAACAACAATGGGTTTATGGACATATTGAATGAATCGCGTTAGCGATTCATGTAAAATATGTCCAAAAACCTATTGTTGTTATGATCTCATAAATGTTGAAAAAATAAATATCATTCCTTATATTTCCATTGACGAATCCTTTCAGTGGATCGATATAACAACGAATAAAACAAATAAACAGGGGTTGTTCCTGCTTATACACGGGTGCAACGCAGTGGCGAGAACAGTGTTTTTTCGCGGGGGAATGTGACACTATCGTGAGAGATCTTAGCAACCGTCAACAACAAAAACCCAACAAAAATATTTTAAGATGTAAGAATTAAGCATCTAGGTCGGTCGTTCCGAGTGAGTAGTTTTTGTAGTGTATTACTACGCAGTGTGATCAGGTTACTATCAGTTCCCACGTGCTGAGATTCTATGAACACCTGTGTTATGCATTTATGAATGTAATTTTTGTCAATGGGTCTAAGCATACAGAATGTAAATATATATAAATAACTTGATAGGAACTGCCAGGGTTGGGGGGCCCTGGAGTCAGTCCCCTAAACAATATGGTGTCCTCACACAGTAGGGCTCTCATTCATTTTTCTCTGTTAATTTTATCTAAATTCAAATATTTCAATTTCATATTTTTTTTTATCAATATATAACATTCAGAAATTTGATTGGGAAATAAAACATTTGTACATAGAGTATTGGACATCTACAGAACAAGAACATACTACATGTACCACATTTCACACACAGCACACACATCCAGACGTGTTTACATATACATCAGTATCATAATCACTAAACATTAACAAAACACTTATACACACACATATACATACACATATACATACGTACATGACATACACTCCTACGACCTACATAAGTATATACATACATGCATATACATGCACGTACATACACACTAACATCAGCAAGTCTGCATGCACTTACATACGTACACATGCATGTAAATACAAACATACATGCACATTATTGCATGTATCCATATAAGCACCAGAAAAACATGCACTCTACTAACCCGTATTGTGTTTGTTTTTGGAAAGAGAAATATCAATCGACAAAAAGACAAATTGTAGTATACAAAAAATTCTCAAAATAAATCCTTCCATTCCATCCATCTTTCATCAAATATTTCATTGTATACATTTTTTACTGATAAAGCTTTCTCAATATTATATCTGAATGCAAGAAACTCATTCAAACCATTTAAACTAACTTCTGTTTTTTTCTGGAAACAGTATATATATAATATTTTGTATACAAAATAATGTAGTTAATGGGCATGGGAACATTTTCAGTAATTCCAAAAAGTATTGTTTCCAACTTATAATCAATGATTTTCCTTATTCTGTTAAATAATCTCTCTTTTAAATCTTGCCATAGCTTTAAGGACTGTGGACATTCCCAGAATAGATGTTCTGTAGTTTCTATTTGTATTTTACACATATTACAGATATTGTCATTTGACATCCCAATAGTATTTAAATAGTTTTTAATTGGGAGGATACAATTTTGTAATCTGTATTGAAACCATTACAGTGTTGTGACTTTTGTAACTTTAAAGACAATACTATATGAATTTTTCCAATTTATATTTCTAAAATTTTCTTTCAATATCCATTTTCTTTCAGCTGTATTTACTAATTTAATTTTACTATTTAATATGTCATACATGTCTTTACAACCTTTTTTTTCTTTATGATAATATAAATATGACTTGGTATGAAGGGCCTCTCCAAAGTTGTTTCTGCAGTTAAGTTAAAATTTAATTGTTTACAACATTGCCTAATAGACTGGCATATACTATGATAAATCAAGCAGTTTCCAGAGTTTATATTGTATTTCAGTTTAAAATTTACAAAAGTTAAAAAAACAATATTTAGCTCTAATAGATCACAAACATTTTTAACACCCCGATCAAACCATTTACGGACAAAAAAAAAGACTTTTTGCCAATACCAAAAAGTGGGTTATACCAGATTGGGAGAGTTAAGAACTGCTTAATAGATTTTACTTGTGTTACTTCTGAAACATTTACCCATGCCTTAAAAACATCATTCCAAAACATATTACTAGTATTTATTTTTTTAATAAAATCAATTCCCACATCCGATATATTTTCTACTGGAAAGTGCTCTGCTTCAAAAATATGGATCCAGCTTTTCCCATTATTTTTCAGTAATCTTCGTATCCAAGTGGACTTCAAACTAGATATGAAATTATTGATGTTAATCATTTTAAGGCCTCCACTTTCATACTTTTTGATTATAGTATTTCGTTTAATTTTGTCAACAGGAGATTGCCAAATGAAGTTAAAAAATATTGTGTTCAGCTGCTGAATAAAAGTGCTGGTTGGTGTAGGAATTGCAATGAACAGATGATTAAGTTTTGGTATAATTATTGATTTCAATACTACAATACGACCAATAGGGGTTAAAATCCTACGTGACCATTGGGTTATACTGTTATTTACATTTTTTAGGGCTTTCACATAATTCAAGCTTATAATCTCTTCTAAGATAACTGAAAAATGAATACCTAGCAAATCAAATTTTGTTTCCCCCCATTTTAATTTCCATCTATGATGGTAGACATCTGCGCTGAATTTCTTGCTGCCAATCCAAATAACTTTTGTTTTATCATTATTAACTTTTAGACCTGACATTTTACCAAAACAATCTAAAGTATTTAAAGCTTCATTGAATGAGTTTCTAGATCCATCTAAAATTATTGAGGTATCATCTGCAAACTGTGAGAGTTTATAATCCTTATGTTTTATTTGTATACCTTTGATATTTTTATTGTTTTTGACCAAAATTGCTAATATTTCAGCTACTAGTAAGAACAGATACGGGGAGACTGGATCACCTTGTCGACATCCTCTTTGTATATCAAAAAAATCAGACAGTATACAATTTTGTGTTATTGCAGAAAAAGTATTTTTATATAAAGTTTTGATCCATTTCTTAATGCTTTCACCAAAATTAAAAAAATCAACTACCTTGTATAAAAAATTCCATGAAACAGAATCAAAAGCTTTTTCAAAATCAATGAATATTAGAAGTCCAGGTATATTGTTTAATTCAGTATAATTCATCATATCATAAATTAGTCTAGTGTTTTCACCAATATATCTACCACTTAAAAAACCTGTTTGTGTCTCGGAAATAATATGGTCTAGAACTGATTTTAGTCTGTTGGCTATACAAGCTGATGCTAGTTTATATACAACATTTAGCAAAGTAATTGGTCTCCAGTTTTTCATAAAATGTCTAAGCTTATCACCTTTTGGAATACAAGTTATAATTCCCTGTCTTTGTGTAATTGATAATTCACCGTTATTATACCCAAGATTCAAAGATCTAACAATAAAAAAATTCAAATTTACCCAAAATAATTTAAAAAACTCACTTGTATAGCCATCAGAACCAGTTGATTTAAAGTTTTTCATGTTTTTTAAAGCAAAAAGGAGTTCTGTTTCTGTTAATTCTCCTTCAAGGCTTGAACGTTGATCATCAGTTAATTTAACAAACTCTAGACCATTTAACAAATTATTTAGATTAACATTTTCTATGTTATCAGAGTGGTCACGATCAGCATATAGCTGTTTGTAAAAATTCATTGTTTCTGCAAGAATATCACCTTGACTTGTTAAAACTTCACCATTATCTTTTTCAATTTTAACTATAGTTTTGTTCACATAATTATAAGTTTCTAAATTACAAAAATATTTTGATGGTTTTTCGCCCTCATCTAGCCAAGTTACCTTTGAACGAATCATGTGTCCTTTCATTTTATTTATTCTAATATTTTCTAACTCCATCTTCTTTTGTTCATATGCCTCCAAATTTGATGCCCATGTATTGTTACCTTCAAGTTGTTCTAAATCATATAGCAATTCTTTTTCTCTTTTATCCCTTTCCTTTTTTCTAAATGATGAATATGATATGGTAATTCCTCTTATCTCCATTAACAATGTTTCTAAAAATAATTAATCATCAATGCATAGTTCAAGTTCTGAATCTGTTACATTTGAAATGTCATTATCATAAATAGGTGAACAGTATTGTTGTTTTACCTTAACTATTGTTTCTTTAACTTTTTGTACATATTCTTGGTCATATAAAAGACTATTATTAAATTTCCATAGGCCCCTTCCTTTTACAAAATTACTTATTTTTATTTCTAATGAGATAATTGAATGGTCTGACCTATAACCTATATGAATATTACTTTTATCAATATAGTTGGAGATATTTTCTGAAATAAGAAAGAAGTCTAATCTAGCTTGTTTTACAGGGTTCTTCTTTCGCCATGTATATCGTCTATAATTAGGATGGAAAAATCTGAAAGGGTCAATCAAATTTATATCTTCTATAAGTTTTAAGAGCCTTGTACGAGCATTTGGGTTATTTATATTAACATTATTGTTTGTGTCTTTTTCTGGGTCTAAAACTAAATTGAAGTCACCACAAATAATACAATTGGGGTTATTATAACTAGTAATTTGTTCATATATCTTTTCGTAAAAATCTGGTTCATCTGTATTTGGACCATATACATTTATTAGTGTGAATCTTCTTTTTCAATACTTATATTAAGAATTATTATATTACCTTGTATGTCTTTCCATTCATAATGAATATCAAATTCAAAATTATTATTAAAAAGTACAAAAACTCCCCTTGAATTATTTCTGTATGAATTAAAAATACATGTATATCCCCATTGTAGCCCTATTTCTTTTTCCTTTTCTACTGTAAAATGAGGATCCTGAAGACATAAGATATTAAAATCTTTATAGTTATATTTAAGGTAGTTAAAAACAAAGCTTTGTTATAACTTTTATAGCTGTAAATAGGACGTAAAAAAAGCTTTGTTATATAGAAAACACAAGAAGAGAAACAATAGAGTAAGAAAACTCATTGAGAAAACCAACAGACATAAAATAATAATAAATTAAAACACACGAAATCAATAATACAATAATGTTGAAAATTTGTTACGTCATCAATATTGTTATTACTTATATTGAATTGACGTCTTAGTGACATCCAAAGATAATCAGAGTCCCGAATTTTAATTCGGAGGAATCTGTGAACGTAATTTTTGAACATGTGTTGAGCACCCTTATAATTGAAGAGCACGTGTCAACAGATAAGAAACGATGACTGTATCATGACAAGTTATACATATCTAGTTGGAGGATTTTTTTTAAATGAAATGGTTTCACATAGTAAGTTACTTCCTGGAATAATCCTCCAATATGATGTATCAGTTGATTTTAACAAAAACCGAAATACGACATAAAAAGCTGCAGTATTTAAACGAGGTTGTAACTAATGTTTTCCTTTATGTTTAGAGTAGACAATGTTCACGGCAAGCAGTTATTTATCCCTCAATATATTGCCTGACAATGATATAATATCCATGATACTAACTTTATCAAGTATAAACGTCCTAAGATATTATGAACATCTCGTCAACAGGCTGGGGTAAGTACAACATTTTCTTTGTCAAAGTGATGAAAAAGAAGGAGAGCGTGTGTTGAGATAAGCTCCAGTGAGCTGTTTCTGATATATAAGGATATACTAATGGAAACGGCAATGGAATTGGAACTTTTTGAGGTTTTTAAAACTTTCAAAAAATGTTCAGAATGCTAAAAAACCGAAGAAGCGATTTCTTGTCGTTGGTTAGTGTTCCATTCTAGGTGCCGATTCAATTTGCATAACATGTATTATTCATTGCTTCGGAGTTAATTTCTTTTTTTTTTTTATTTCTTTTTGTTTTCGGAGTTAATTGATCCTTGTCTTTTTTACTTTCTGAACTTAAGCATGATCAGCTAGAAATACAGTAACGTGCTATACATCTTTCGCGTTACGTCATTTTCTCTTTGGATTCTATGTTAATTTATTTTCAAAAAATGAATTTTCCTGACATCGTTTTTCATAAAAAAAATATGCACTTTATATCCTTACCATTGGAACTACATTATATTATAAAATGGCTATTAAATGTTTATTTATGTCGTTTTTCAACAGACATATTCCATTTAAAACATATCTGGCAATACATTTGGCAGATCTATTACAATTTCTCCTAACTTTGTCCCAAAACGAGACTGCAGTATTATTATTTTAAAGTACAGAACGTTTGTTGGACTCTCTCTAATTGAATAGTCACGCATACTCAGAACTGTAAAAGCTAAACCTGATAATGATCTACTTTCACACAATAGGCGTTCAAGCCCGTGAGCAGTTTATTAATTTAACCATGTCCCACACACGCCGTGAAGCAAATTCATATGTTGTAGTCAAATAAACACATCAAAACAAGCGCCCTGCGGGGTTCACTGAAGCTAGTACGCTTACACTAAGAAATTAACTATGAAGCTTTATAACTGCAGAGGGTGGTTTTATTCAGTTAAAGAATAAAAGACAGGAAATATTAATTTTGCTTTCCATGAACGTCAATTCTTTTCTCCTAGTGGAAGGGACTATAAAAATGCCTTATTTCCGAGAGTACGATCTGTAGCTTTTTGATTATACTGATCCAAACCACACCTGGTATATATACCTGCCTTGTTTGTAATCATGGGCCGAACTTATGCACACATAGTCTATTTAAGTAACATTTTGCCTAGGCACAGCACGTTTATTGTCTAGTCACTTTGTATTTTTTATATCAACATTTTGAAGCACCTTTTATTTTATTTTATTGATTAATACACCAGAAGACAAATAAACAATAGGGCTGGCAACGGGAGGTCTGATGCTATTTGAGAGCGGGAATTTCAGCAATCTAACTACGGAACGCCAAATTAACATATATTCAAATAATCGAAGATAGGTGCAATTCAATTGAAGATAGGAAAAATCCAATTAAAGAGAGGTTCAAATATGACGAATTAAACCAATCTTCAATTGAATTAAACCTATCTTCAATTGAATTGAACCTATTTTCAATTGAATTGAACCTTCAATTATTTGAATATATGTTAATTTGGCGTTTCATAGATATATCGAACGCCAAATTAACATATTTTAGTTAGATAGGTACAATTCATTTGAAGATAGGTATAATTAAATGAATATAAGTTAGTCCATATCTAACCGTGACACTCGGTATAAAAATCAGTTAAATAATGAGTTTAAAAACAGGAAAAGGTCTCTTGAAAATTGAACAATTCACTACTACATGACTTAGAATGAATGAATGAATCAATAAATAAACTTATTTTTGAAATAAAATCAAGTTTGCTCTTCCTTATACCTGAATGTCTCAAAAACATTCCTGTTAGAGAGATTCAATTTTAAATTTAGCACCAGCTTTTTCTATAAGCACATTTATTAGAAATTAGAGGTAAAACAATAACATACTAGTCATACAAGAAAAAGCAGCAAAACAAACCAAGAGACCATACTTATAGAATCAATTAAGTCACTAGAAGTCATTGCCAATATAACTTTCAAGTAAGTAGAAGATAATAGATAGGAACCAGGCAGGTTTAGTCGCAGGGAGGTATATAGGGCCACTTTCGCTTATTCGGTTAATCCATTTGAAACGGTTGAACCTGAAAGAAAACGACAGGGGCAGATCTGAACCGATGATGGTTTCAGGGATATTCGGCACGTGTACGCTAGTCCAGACGTGCCTAACCGAAACTTAAATGCTAAAACAATGTCAATCCATATATAGATTTTAAGATACGTAATATAATTTAGTGGACGCATGAAATAAGGACAAGTTATTCTTGATGTATTGTTATTTATTCTCCGAAACGATACATGTTTAACCTCTGCCTACAGTTCGGTCCAAGTGGGTTCGTTTATCGTGGAGTATTTCAACGTTTCAACCGGGATACGCGAATGTAACCCAGGGGAAAATACAAGGTTAATTTACGATATCATGCTGTTTGCAGAAGAAAATGAAATCCCTGATATGAATTTAATCATAGATTTCGAAAAGCCTTTTGATTTTGCAATTTGTAATTTTAAAAATACAGTTTTGATTTTGTTTTTAATTTTTGGGTTGATTTACAACGATGGATAAAAATATACTTTCAACAAATTGTTTGCAATTAAGAGAGGATGTCGTCAAGGCGACCCTATTGCTCCATATGTATTTATTTTATGCGTTGAAATATTTGCTTCAATAATTAGATTATATAAGAATATCAAAGGTATAAGTAAAAAATAGTTCTCCTATTTCACTATCACAATATGCAAATGACACATCAGTTATGTTAGACGGTACATATGTGAAAGACACATGTCATGAACTGTGTAGCTTTGCATAAAAAATCTGGTTTAATAGTAAATAAAGGCAATACTAAAGTTGTTTGGATTGACAGTAGAAAATAAAGTTACACATTCTAAGTGGAAATATAAAATAACAGTTTTAGGTATGGGGTTTAATGTAAATCTACGTGAAATCCAAAAAAATAACTATGATAGGAAACTAGTAAAACTTAAGTCATTAATTTAGACACGGAAAAGAATGATTTTAACACCTTAAGGAAAGATACAAATTATCAAGTCACTTCTTATATCACAGTTAAATAATCTTTTTATCCCTTTTCCAAACCCTGACAACACTTTAATTAAAATTCTAAATACAGAAGTTTTCAATTTCTTTCAATTTATTTAAAACTTCTGTGAAGGGGCTTTAAAATGTTACACCTACAATATTTAAAAATGTTACACTTGATCTTTCATAGACTCCTTAAAATTAACCTGGATCCGTAGACTGCATGTATCAGAGGAACAATTGATAACATTGTTTAAAACAATTGGCTAATTGTGGTTAGGATGCTATTTTAAAATTGTAAACAGAACAGTAAAAATCTTTTCTGAAAAGATGTCTGATCAAGTTGGAGTCAGTCAGCTAAAAGGTTAAAAGTTTGGGATATAAAAAAGGAAAGTATTTTAAAAATACTGATCTGATACAATAAGGCAGTTAAGATAGAAAATAGGAGTTGTTTATGGGGAAATGTATAAAAAATAATAATAATAAAATATGTCTTAGTTAAAGAAACTGGTAATGGTATGTTTAACAATCATCAAGAATTTATAGAGAACTTTAACATTAATACAGATTTTCTTACATACTAGGTATCATTTACAGTATAAAAAAATCGTACCGCAGGAAGATATTCCTTATATGAACATTTGGAAACATTTTTTAAAAGCTAAAAGGAAATAATGATTTCTATAAAGTAGTATGCTAAATATATTTAATCCCGCCTGGAAGAGAGAAATGGGGTGATTTTTTTTTATTATTTTAAAAAAGAAATATGGAGACAAATCTATACCATGCCCTTTAAAGTTACCCGAAATACAAAATTGCAATGGCTGTAGTTTAGCACTTATAACCATATCTTTATTTTAATTAGGCCTTGTTGATTATCCTTAATGTTTTCGTTATAAAACTGTAAAGAGACAATACTCCATGCATTATGAGAGTGCAAAAAAGTACGAACATTCTTAGCAGATTTCTAATATTTGTTAGATTTGCTAATAATTCCAAATGCTTTTATTAAAGCTTCTTTTAGATTATTGCACTTTCCATAGCAAAAAATACGTACAACATAAAATATTAAATATTAGTATTTTCACATACATGTTTATAACTACAATAATAGTAAACCATTGTTACGTCGCAAGATATCAGTTCCTTTCTACGTACTTCTTTATTGTCTTCTCCTATTTGTTTTTATCTCTTTCTTTTCTTTTGCTAAAAACAGTACATATAATTCAATGTTAAAACGGTTACTTCAAAATAATATTTTTTGTGGGTTTGCTTTATTGTCATATAGTATAGTTTTTTTCATTTTGTTTGTGTTGTTGATTTTATTAGAATAAAATATCAATATCAATTAGGGCAAAGTATGCATTGTTAAAAGAATTTAAACGAGTGAGCGTGCTAACTGGAATACACATTAAATGGCAATAGTGTAAAGTACTTTTTCCAAAATTCAGCAAAAATAAAAAGTAAAGAAAATAACCAAACAAATAATAATTCACAAACAGTTTTCTGACTTCAGATTATCGCGAACTTTGTTTTTGGAAAGCCATTCATAAAACATCTAATACTTGAAAAAGTGATGTAATGAAAAATGAAAATAATTTCATGATATTATTGACTAATTATATACTAGGTTCACTTGAACCATTGTAACCATTCGATATTCTCATTAAAATTTTCAATTGATCTGGTAAAAGTTATCGACTTTATTTTGATAACATTTTACGCAATCAAACGAAACAGAACTATACCTGGAATTAGTATATCGGTCTAAATTACCAAGTGAAAACACATCAGTAATCAGTATGGAATACACTAAGTCCAATATGGCTTATATTGCAAAGGAACGTTTCGAAATATAAAAAATGATACTATTGTCGTGTTTGATTTCAGATTGAAAACTTTTAAACCTATAAATATGCTGTCAATCCGATTGCCCTTCATTGTTTGTGTATGGATAAATGTTTTCGATGTCGTGAATGGACATGGCCTAATGTTGGACCCACCCGGAAGAAGCAGCATGTGGCGGGTTGGCTTTGGTACCCCAAGCAACTACGACGACAATGGGCTGAACTGTGGAGATCTGCATGTAAGCTATATACACTGGTCGACTTTGGTTGAGACTGAGCCTATTTTCATGGATCCAACATAAGGTATCGTAAGTAATACACAGTTGTTGTCTTGGGTTGAGGGCAAACAATAGCACCGTTAACCAGGCTGTTAGTAATATCTGGTATGTGTATCAATGCTATCAAAGACGACAATGGAAATAGAAGATTTCGATTTAGATAGTGCTAATCACTGATGAAACAGTGCACATAATAGCAATAAGTATTAGTGTTTTGATTAATAGACTCTGTCGAGTATTCGTCAGATAGGTCAGTAAACTGATTTACCGACTACAGATTATTCGAAATAATTGTGTAGATATGATTGAGATTTCAGTAGAGTGATTCATGATATCAAACCTATGTCCTTGCTAAATTCTATTTAAAATTATTTATTTGTTTTAGCAACCCCTAGACTTCATGAGCGGAAATTGCGGCTTATGTGGGGACCCATTAGAACAGGAACCGAAAGAGAACGAGGCTGGTGGGAAGTTTGCCACAGGGATCATTTCAAAATACTACCACAAGGCCGAAATCATTAAAATTAAAATACTGTTAACATCGAATCACGGAGGGTTCTTTGAATTCCGCCTCTGTGAAAATAATGATGTGACGACTAGAATAACAAGAAAATGCTTAAAACACTTGTTGGTCAATCCGGATACAGGAGAGACAAGGTACCCAGTTGTGCTCTCACATCAGACCATTGATGTGTCTGCAAAACTTCCGGGGAATGTGACGTGTTCACAATGCGTCTTGCAATGGAGGTATCGAACAGGCAAGTTACAATATTTAATTATAATGGTTGGTTTGTCGAACTAAGATGGATATTTATAACTGTTTCCTATAAATCGTGTGGGTGGGTGGCGCAGTGAATTACAGACTCACCTTCACAATAGCGGCCGGGGTTCGATTCCCAATCGGAAGTGAAAAGGTATGGGGTTCACCTGACCAATCAGGTGAGTGTTCTCTGGGTACTTCAGTTTTCTCCAATATAACATTCCCGCGCGGTTATCCTGACTAACCAGACTAATAACAATTGATATAACTTGTATCACAATTGTTGTAAGATGTATCAGGTTCATATTATATAAATCTTCTTATAATGCCATTAATTAACAGGCGAATGTATGGGCATTATAAAAGGGTTTATCTATGTTGTGCGATGATTGATTTTGCGAAAATAAATCCAAAAAATCCAAATCAACCTTACAAAAGAACGATCAAACAATGTTTAGTCTAACTCACATAGCTTTCTTTTTAATTCACTTTAGAACTTAGGCAATAAATATATTGCAGTTTATTCTTTTCTGTAAGCTTAATTTAAAAGATTTTAATGTTTTTTTTCTTGGTGCTTTATCAATATCGTTGGCTGTTGCATTTGTTTTAATGACTGATAATTTGAGATTAAACATATTTCCATCAAACGAGAAAAGTTTTGTTTCCAATGAATATAATAGTTTGATCTGTCAGTAGAGGTACGGTAATCCCTACTTAACTACTATTTATGATTTGTGTTGTAGCAACCACCATTCATTATACCGAAGACAATTGTGAATTATGCGGTGATCAGGAAGAATTCTATGCATGTTCAGATATTGCGATCATAGACCCGAATGTGCCGACCCCGCCAGTAAAGACGGGTACAACCACAACTAGTTCGAATACCACTGCTGAACGTACCACAAAAACTACCCCTAACACTACTACTACCACAGAAACTACCACCAAAACTTCCCCTTCAACGACCACTACCACCACTGATATCCCTACCACCACTTCTGCCCCGTCTACCATCCCTCCCACCACCGACCACCGACCTGGTGACAGCTGTATATCTATTTCTAACATCGATGACGCCTGGTGTGACCTGAACTGCCATCACTCACCGCCATTTTGTCCGATTTTCTTATGCAAGTGTTTGTAAAGGTCGAAACAGCCTTCGCGTTCACATATAACTGATACAATCTTCGCCTGTTTCACAACTGACGTTTACCGACTTTCCTTCGTATATTTGTTATTGCATTCATCTTTATTACCAGTCATCCGTCTGCCTTAACGTTGTTGTAACCATCAGTAAGTGCTGTTGTCATTGACAGTTGTCTTATATGGCAATCTCTCTAATATTCTAAAATATATCGTGGATGTGAAATTAAATTTATATCTAAAAGTTTTTGATTTGTTATTTCACTTCATAATTACAATTAATGGCACTTATTATGTGTCTTTAAGAAGAAAAGCACTGGACGATGGCATATTTTTTGTGTGTTTATTTTGAATGTTTATGAACAATTAGACACCTATTGGAAACTTTTGTTGATAGGTGCAGAAGGTAAAACAAAGAATTCAAGAATGTCTAAAGTGTTCTTGAACATATGTTGAAAACTATGAAAAGAGAATCAAACTTATTGCGCTAATAGAAAAAGCTTTAACGCTTTAGCTTGGTTAAATGGATCACTTTTGATATCGGCAGTTTATAAACGTATAGAGGTGAAATGCGCAAAGGTGAAACGAAGCTCAAAGCTTGATTTGCAATACCATTATCATAAACTGTTTTGTTCTCAATGTGTGTTTCATTGGAGAAGTGCTGCAGGTTCGTGTTTTATGATCTCATGGGGATTATTTTTGGTCGCGTGCTATAGACTAATGTATTATGCCCATGAGTGATTATTTTGATTTGTTGGCATTGCCACAATTATTCTTTAACAACATGACATCACTTGCATTTGAATTTGATTGATATGACGACTGTTATCGATGAAGAAACTTACCTACTTTCCAAAACTCCTGATTATTCTCTTTTTATGTTTTTATTCGAATTCAAAATCGATAAAATTATGGCAAACTATGAAAAAAAAATGTTAACGTCTTCTGTTTTAATGTCTACTCTCGATATGTAAATCGACCTCAAATTCAAGAAATGTCACAACGTCGAAACGAGAACTGCCAACAAGACCACAAAACAGACTTCTTAGCAAAGTCAGACATTGACTTTAATATCGCAGAAGGACAAAGGATATTTCGCAATGCGACCAAAATTCTTACTGTTTCTTGATTGACAATTTGCATGTATGGGAACCCTGTGTTATAAGTTTGTCTATCAGCGGTCAAATTGACATGCAATTGAAACAAAAGAGATAAATGTCAATTTATAATCATCACTCAACAATGGACAGACAAGCTTTTCAGTTATTGATAAGTGGATAATGAGATTACTGGTATTGCAATGACTGCTATAGAGGTAGCTTTAAACTAACGTTTACTGGAAAGTCATGGTAGACGCCCCTTACGGAAAATAAGGCAGTCTTTGATAAATGACCTTAGTGATTTAACATCGTCATGAAAGGCATCATTAATGCTCTTGAGACCAGTCCATTTCATCGCTACAGGTAAGAGAACCTACTAGCACACCTGGCCACATCACCCATGACGAGGTAGTTAATTTCAGCACACCTCTATCCACTTATAGAGCCAAACGACAACAAATGAAATTTCTCCAGATAACTCGCTACAGGCAGAACCTGGGCAGTGAAAAATATTCCACCCGAACATCACTTTGACCTCACAAACATGCTTCAATCAACAATATCCGACCCTGAATTTATTAATGGACTCGTCCAGGCCCTAATCAAGCCAGTCGCCACCACAGTAGCACAGGTTATTCAGACTACACTCGAAGCAAATTTAAAATCTACTATACATGAATGTCGCTATTGGTGACAAAGTTGAGAGCGTCCTAACCAATACTTCTACCAGGTGACTTGACGAGAAACTGTCGACGCAGGCCAATGAAATAAAACTGCTCCGTGAACGAGTAACGCAACTAGAGGACAAGGCCGTTAATCATGACGACACACTAGACGAACGTAATCAGTATTCACGACGTACGTGTTTGAAATTTATAATCATTCCTGTCCCAGGTTTTCAGAGTAACAAGTCTTTCGACCCATTACCGGTAATTCTTGATATTTGTAATAAAACTCTAAACGTAGACATTACATAACAATCCATTTCTAGGTGCCACATACTTGGTCCAATTAAAGCCGGCAAAGCAACGGCTAGCATGCGTTTCGTGCGTTACTAATGACCGCCAACGTGTGTTTGACCAAAAAAGTGCACTAAGAGGCAATCGAAATGGAACTATGATAGTTGAATCATTGACAAAGAGAAGACAACTTATTATCAACGAGCTCAACAAACTGCGTGATAGTAACAAACTTTCCTCATTTTGGACACGCGACGGACGAATCTTTCTTAAAATACTTGAGACGTCAAACATAGGGCTTATCTGCACATTTAGTGACATAACCAAATTGATTCCTGGATACACCTACACGCCAAGAAACACTTCTCCATACGCGTCCGCTGTAAGGCGTTAACTTTTATAACAAGCGGCGACGTTAACGTTATAGACAGTGGCTATATTCTGATCCATGTGATCCTATATACGTATATATATATATACTTGTTCAAAATTTGCATTTTGTTTTTATTTTGAAGATGATATAATCATTGCAATGGACTGTCTCTGAAAATATTCCAACCATATACATAATTTGAATTTCATTTACATCGTAATAATTGTCAATGCATAACCCTTTCCACTCGTGTACCCGTTTTTGCGAACGCTCACTGTATGAATGTTACATTCGTATGTCCCTTGTGTGCTGACAAAGGAAGGCACTGTACCATTTGCTGCACTTATAAACTACATGTATACAGTGCGTATATTTTCAAACTCTACCAGAGGTGTATCTTATCCTCAAATTAGCAGAATCAACTTCTGGCCATTTTGAACACGTGCAGATGTTCCTGTGCGTGTGACGTTTCGCGCGTGCGAGAATTCCGTCTTTGCGTATTGCAGAGTTATCTTCTCTTGGGAGCAGGTATTGATTGTTACGTCATTGGTTTGTGTGAGAAAATTACGTCGTTTTCTCAAATATTGATGACGTTACTCTCACAAACAAGTCACGTACAATAAATACGTGCTCCCAAGAGAAGATAACTCTACAATACGCAAAGACGGAATACTATTTGTGTGTAACTATTTGTCACTTTGTGTCTGAATACACGAATGGAAACTTTAGCAAACGATGTCAGTGCAACTGGTATTATATGAGCGGTCGTGTTGACCTTACATTGTGTCATTTTTGTTACTGTGCAGTGATGAATCTAAAACCCATGCCCCAATAGTCTGAAACATAATTGTATCTTAGTGACTGGTAATTCACACCGAATACAAATCACTCCCCCGTCCAGGTAAATCCTGCCCATACCTGTCGACAATGAGACTGTCCCATATGAATACAATAATATTGAGAAAATAAATGACATGAGCTGAGTGTCACACACTTGTGATTGATAACAATATTGGTGGTGTTATAGAAAGATCCTATATTTCAACAAATATCGGTTCAATATTGGTTGATGTGTGATTGCGCGCCGGTGCTAGAGACTCTGTATTCCCGATTATATATATATCACTTCCATGTACATGTATATATTGTCATGTCGTGTTGACCTTTTTTTTATATATATTAACCACCGAAGAAATTACGTCCAATTTAGCCAAATATCAATTATCTACAGAATTTTGCTTGTACAGTTAATGTTTACTAAACGATCAAAATTCTGGTTCACTTGCTGCTAATATGTTTTTGTTATTGGTTTAAACTTTGTTTTATTCAAATTTTGTTTGACAATACATCGAAATACATGTTTTATAAAACAGAAAAGGAAACAAAAACAAGTGTCGTGACACTTATGTAAATTTGTTACCTGCTTAGTAATCAGCTTTTCAACACTAGCTACAAGAATGAAGTAATATGTACAATAGAATAATTACGGGAATAGGGGAGGGGGTAATGGTTTGGTATGCAGTGGAAACCAGGAATGAATAACATATCAATATACATATGATCATCAGATGGTAATATCATATTGCTCTATTGCGATGAGTATGTGGAACACGATTCTGTAAAATATAACAATAGAATAGTAGATGAAAATGTCAGCAGTCCTGTAAGTGGACACTCGAAAAAGGTTAAAATGTATATACAAGTTACATAGAATAAATCACCACTAAATCAACTATTGACAAAATTAGTATGTCACAAAGCACCGCCATGATTATTAAAAACGTTGCAGTTCACATACTAGCCATCACACTTATCAAATATAAGTCCATAAAACACTTTCCCGCCTCGTCCCTGGTACGTCCTGCTCTTTCAAGGTAACACATCACTTTTATCAAACAATCATAATCATGGCGAGTTAGTGACATAATATGGTATAAAGAAATGCAATGGCAAAATCACTGAATAAGCATATAAGTCCAAATACATTTTAAAACATAGTAGTAAAACGAATGCAACACAACATACATATATATATATATATATGTCAAAATGAAATTGTTAAGGACTATTCGTTTATTTGAAATCTTTTAGTTTTGAGTATATAATTTTGGACGGCTAGAAAAATCGTAGTGTTATCTTGATGGGTTAGAGAGTCATCACCAAAGATTAAAAGATTAGTTGATAGTTGATTGGGCAAACTCAGAATATGAAGCTGTCTAAGTGCTACATTTTAGCAAATAATGTGTTGAGTTCTCAATGGCACCGCAGGAACAATTCGGGGATGGTTTGATGTTTTTCGCAAACAAGTGTTCTTTTAGGGAGCTACATGACATACGCAGTCTTGCGTGGTAGATTTGACCCAGACGTGAACCCTGAAAGTAGTATGAAGCCACGTGGACATGATTTACTATTAGATTTCAGAAAGGCTTTTAAATGGGAAATGGAAGGGTTATTTCTAATATGTAATGGAAGAGAATTCCAATTGTTTACAGCAGAAGGAGGAAATGCATTTAGATAAATATAACTATGAGACCTAATGATAAACCATGGATGACCTCTGAATTAAGAAAAACAATAAAAATTAGAGATAAGTTGCATAAAATTGCGAGGTCAACCATACATCTTTCGGACATCAACAAATTCAATTATCAACGGAATAAGGTTAATAACATGAAAAAGTATGCCCGTAAATTATTTTATTAAAATATTCATGGTATTATTGAAGAGTACTCATCTTCTGATCCAAAAGCTTTTTGGAGACTCGTCAAAAGGTTAATACAATCGTCTAGTTCGACACAATCTATACCTACTCTTGTAGATCCTGTTTCTGATAATGTGGTTACTAGTGACGAAGACAAAGCTATTTTATTAAACGACTATTTTTGCAATATTACTCGCGTGGATGACAGAAATACTGCGGTTCCTTTCATTGAGCCAAAAACTGACATGTACATTAGAGTCAATAATAATGAAATACGAGATATTTTACAGATATTGAAGCTTGGTAAGGCCTCAGGTGAAGATGGAATCAGTCATCATATGCTACGAAACACATCAGAAACGTTTGTGTTCCCCTTGAAATAATTGTAATATGTCTTTATCGTCTGGTGTTTACCCAAACACTTGGAAAACAGCCAAAGTTATGCCTCTGTTTAAAGGTGACAGGCATTCTCCCTCTAATTACAGACCAATTTCTTTATTAGCTTCAGTTGGCAAAGTGTTTGAGAGAGTAATTTGCAAATACTTGCATAATTATTTTATTGAAAACTCATTTTCTTATAAGTATCCGTCTGGTTTTTTCCTGGTCATTCTACTGTATATCAACTCATTGAAATTTATCATAACATCTGTATTGCTGTAGAGGAAATACAACATGTATGTATGGTATTCTGCGATATTTCTAAGGCGTTTGTTTGGATTTGGCATAGGGGTTTGATGATTAGGTAAAAATCTTATGGAATGTGAGGAGAATTTTATCAATGGTTGGAAAATTAGCTATTTCAGAGGCACCAGAAAATCTTTTTGAATAATACTTACTCCCACTTAGGTTTCATTGAAGCAGGTATTCCTCAGGGTTCGATTCTTGGACCTTTTTGTTTCTTATCTATATTAATGATATTGCTGATGTTTTTGAGTCCACCGCTCGTCTTTTTGCAGACGATATTTCTTTGTTAAAATCATCCTCTTCATGTCTAGAAATCCAAACGGTTCTCAATAGAGATCTCGAGTCTCTTAATGCATGGTCCCAAACTTGGTTAGTAACATTCAATCCAGGAAAAAAGTACGATTTTTTTTTAAAACTCGGTTGAAATTAATGAAGATTAAGAATTTAATGGCGAATTTTGAAATTTTACTGATCATCATGAACATTTAGGTGTTATTTCTAATTCAAGGGCAAAATGGGGGATCATATTTGTGCAATATATACTTCAGCTATGAAAAAAGTCAACGTCTTACGTAGACTCAAATACTTATTGAATCGAGATAATCTTTTAAAGATTTATAAATCCTTTATTTTACCAGTTTTAGAATATGCTTGTGAATTGTGGGATGGTTGTACAACTTATGAAACAGAAATGTTAGAGAAAGCCCAAAGAGAAGCTATTCGTATAATTACTGGACTTCGTTCTTATGCCAGAATCGAAGATTTACCTTTGAATCTGGTCTAGAAACTCTTTCGAATCAAAGAAAACGCAGAAAACTTAAGCTTTTGTATAAGATGCACAATAAATTAACTCCGGACTATTTAAATGATCTATTGCCGTCTAGCGTTGATGAAAATAACCGTAACACCCTTAGAAACAATAATGACTATAGATTTCTTCCTTTCAGGCTTTCTCTAACAAATTCATCTTTTATACCTTCGACTCTTCGCAGTTAGAATTCATTGGACCTTTCAGTACGATCATTGACTTCTTTACATTCTTTTAAAAACTCGTTAACTTCAAACGTACTATCTCCTCCGCCAGTCTACTTAGGTTTCGGTGAACGTAAATTAAACATTTTGCATACAAAACTTAGATATCAGTGTAGTCAACTTAAATATGATCTGTATAGGGTAAATCTTGTTGATAGTCCAGTTTGTAATTGTGGCCATCCCTGTGAAAATGCCTTTCACTTTTGTTTATGAGAGCTTACTTTATAACGACGCAAGACGCATCCTGGTCCACAATTTGAATGCCTTGTATGTTGATTTTGATTTAGAATTTCTTTTGTTTGGTAATACTCAACTTTCGGTAGAAATAAATTTAAAAAGTTTTTTTAGACACGTGCATCATTGCATCAAATCCAGCAATATGTTTTGATAATTATAATTATCATTCCTTATTTTTACTTATATGTGTACGCTGTTATATATGTTTATGAAATTGCATTTCATTATTTTGCCTGACTTCTTTGTTACATTGATCTTGTTCATTATAAAATTACTATACCGGGCTGCATGTCATGAAATTTTGTATAATTTATTCAAATGCGGATCCTTTTCACAGCTTACACGATTTCTTTTCTAGGTAACCCCCCATTCCCCACACACACTTCCACATCCTTCCTTCTCCACCCTATCCTCCTCCCGTTCACCCAAAAAACATATACATTGTATTTACCATATGTATTTAGGAGAGGACTTTATATTAAGTTGTAATAACTTGTTGTCCAATCCACTTGTATATTTGTACAATAAAATATGTTTAAACGAACACTAAGGCTAGCTCCTGGTGTACACAGCCAGCAGCCATACTATAGCCTGGCTATATCTGTCTCCCTGGTTGAAAGATACGTGAACACACACGGAATATTTATTTACAAAATTATTAAAAGGATATCCCGCAAATTTCCTAATCTAACTATCAGCACATATAACCGAACAACAATGGGCGACGGCATCTTCAAATATACCCTTTTATCACATACCTGTTGAATCTTGTTATAGTAATACAAGCAATTTTCAGACCATTAAATACAACGTTCTGTATTGCAAATGTGCAATACGGAATGTTGTATTTACCTACTAGCCTGAACTACATTTTATGGGAATCCCCTTGTCATGGCGAACTGAAAAGTTTCCGGTATTTGCAAAAAATATCAAAGTTTATAAAATCTTTGTATCGATCTCTACCAAATACGGAAGGTATGTGATAAAAGCAAGACCACACACTTGTGTTTTTCTAACGATTTAGAAAGCACTCATTTATTGCGCGGACGGATATATTCGTCCGCGCAATAAACTCGTGCTTTCTGATTCGTTAGAAAAACACAAGTGTGTGGTCTTGCATATGTAACGAGCGCATAATAGTTCATTTTGCATGCTTGTCTTCATTTCAAACATATTAATTAGTAATTTACGATTAGCAAGATTTTAACAAAATTATTAAACCTCTTTATTTAGCTAGAAACTTATACATTTCTAATAGATTCTATCAACTAAAACGGTATACATACCAGCGGGTGGTCATAGGATAAGGATTCGTATATAATATCTATTCTTTTAAGATATTACTCTAGCCTATATAGATCAAGGCAATTTTGTCCTTGTATCAATCGTTATATGCAATCGCTTTGGAATAAAGATATATATGTCATTCATTCATGCGAAACCAATTGTAATGGAGGACTCTGTAGGCGTAAGTGGCATATCAATGTTAAATTGATAATTGGGTCGAACGACAATTCACGTACATTATAGTGTAATACAATTGCCTGAAGCAGCATGGCATACATACACTTAAAACAACCGTACGGGTTCAAGACGAAACAGCTTCTCTTCACCAAACTAATAGGTGAGTACGTAACATTATTTTATACATATTTTTCAAAACATTTTTTTATAATACAATAGTCATTTATATAATACATCACAAATGTAATTTGCATACATACATACATGTATACAGTACACATATTATGCTTTCATGCCGTTCACGCTACTATTGATACTCCTCTTCTGTCAATTCTTTGTTAACGTCATCCCGTTACGTTTTCAAAACAACCCCCCCCCCCCCCAATTTTCTTTTAATAAACAATGGATATTACAAAATTTTCCACGCAATTGCCCCCTTTGTCAGGACATAACAGTTTCGATCAAATGAAATATCTTATAAGAAAAATATGAAGGAAGAACGTGTTTATCGAAGTTCATAGTCCATTTAGACAGGGTTAACGAAATACAGAACTTTCTTTATTAAAGTGATATTCTGGTAGTAAAGCATACATATCAGATTATGCAATGTTCCTCTGTGTATAACACACTAATAGACACTTTTCGTCTTACAGTTAATATATATCTATATTTTAATAACAACATTTTGATATCATTATGCATGTACAGTGTGTATTTGTCATGCCAATAGAAATATTATGTGCGATTTTTTTTAATAACACCCATAGATAGAAATAAATGTGCTGATTTGAACTTTGCAATACATAATAATAGTAATTCGAGGTTCTTATGTACCACTTTATCACAACCTAGTTCGAAGGTCGTCTCAAAGCGGTTCACAAATAATTATCCATGGTTATAGGGCCTTTGCAACCAGCCAATATCTTTCTCAACTCCCTGGGGAGCATACAGCCGGATCTGCCATTTCGGCGCTCACAGCTATCCGTGGTTATACGGCCTTTGCAACCAGCCAGTATCTTTCTCAACTCCCTTGGGAGCTTACAGCCGAAGCTGCCATTTCGGCGCTGACAGCTAGCATTCAACATTTGTAGCACTGCCCAACCACGTACTCGTTTACAGCTGAGTAGACTAAAAGCGGAGTAAAGTGCCTTGCTCAAAGATACAACACAGTGCCGTGCCGTGCCGTGACTCGAACCCGCAACCCTTCGGGCATGAGCCCGGCGTCCTACCAATAAACTACCGTGACTCCTTATCTCAAAATCTAAACCTTTGACATTGCCCACAATCTTACATAATTACACATCAAACTCAATTTTACATATTGTTACAATCCACACAATATCACATAATGTAACATTACACACAATATCACATCATGTAACATTACACACAATATCACATGATGTAACACTACACACAATATCACATGATGTAACACTACACACAATATCCCATCATGTAACATTACACACAATATCACATCATGTAACACTACACACAATATCACATAAAGTTACACAACACACAATATCACATAATGTAACACTACACACAATATCACATAAAGTTACACAACACACAATATCACATAAAGTTACACAACACACAATATCACATAATGTATCATTACACAAAATCTTACATAATGTAACATTACACACAATATCACATGATGTAACACTACACGCAATATCACATGATGTAACATTACACACAGTATCACATAATGGAACATTACACACAATATCGCATGATTGTGTGTAATGTTAAATCATGTGATATTGTGTGTAGGGTTACATCATGTGATATTGTTTGTAATGTTAAATTACACACAATATCACATTATGTAACACTACACACAATATTACATAATGTAACACTGCACACAATATCACATAAAGGTACACAACACACAATATCACATATTGTAACATTACACACAATAGCACATCATGTAACACTACACACAATATGACTTAATGTAACATTACACACAGTATCACATAATGGAACATTACACACAATATCTCATAATGTAACATTACACAAAATCTTACATAATGAAACATTACACACAATATCAAATCATGTAACATTACACACAATAGCACATAATGTAACATTAAACACAATATCACATAATTTAACACTACACACAATACCACATGATGTAACACTACTCACACTATCACATGATGTAACACATCTCAAAATATCACTTAATGTAACACTACACACTATATCACATGATGTAACATTACACACAATATCCCATAAAGTTACACAACAAACAATATCACATAAAGTTCCACAACACACAATATCACATAATGTACCACTACACACAATATCAAATAAAGTTACACAACACATAATATCACATAATGTAAAATTACACACAATATCACATAATGTAACATTACACACAATATCTCATCATGTAACATTACATAAAATCTTCCATAATGTAACATTACACACAATATCACATCATGTAACATTACACACAATATCACATGATGTAACACTACACACAATATAATATAATGTAACACTACACACAATATCACATAATGTAACATTACACACAATATCTCATAATGTAACATTACATAAAATCTTCCATCATGTAACATTACACACAATATCACATGATGTAACACTACACACAATATCACATCATGTAACATTACACACACTATCACATAATGTAACATTACACACAATATCACATAATGTAACACTACACACAATATCACATCATGTAACATTACACACACTATCACATAATGTAACAATCCACACAATATCACATAAAGTAACACAACACACAATCTTACATATTGTAACAATCCACGCAATAGCACGTAATGTAACATTACACACAATCTGTATTGTATCTTTGAGCAAGATAATCTACTCTGCTTGTTCCTGTCTACTCGGCTGTGAATGAGTACGTGGTTGGGCAGTGCTAGAATTGTTGAATGCTAGCTGTGAACGCCGAAATGGCAGCTCTGGCTGTATGCTCCCCAGGGAGTTGAGAAAGATATTGGCTGGTTGCAAAGGCCCTATAACCACGGATAATAATTTGTGAAAAGCTTTGAGGCGACCTACGAACTAGGTTGTGATAAAGCGGTATATAAGAACCTCGAATTGTTATTATTAATATTATTAAAAGCAATACATATATTGCTGGACATGAATTTAACTATACATCGGGCGTTTTGCTATTTTTCGTCTATCATTAAGTTAGCGACCCGTTTAGCTGTGTACAGTGTCAATCACTAGGTGCCATAGTATTTGTGTTTTTTGTTTGTTAGACGGAACATGTGTTCTGTTCCCGTTAGCCCGATCGTTTATCAAGAGAGCTCAATCCCTGTGATTGTTATATCAACTCTTATATAACTGAGCTATCGACATGATTGGCAAGGCTCCACACTGAAGCACACAATCTATTTTTCAATTCGTCATTAAGGCTCTACATTTTATGTGCTCATTAATGCTCATTATTTTCTATAACATGATATTAATTTATATTTGCATACAAGTATGATACAGTTTCAACTGAAACTTTTTTCTTTTGCTTCAATTTACAATATAACGAAAGCTCGTGTTTCAGTTTTTTTTTTTTTTTTATTTTTTTTTGATAAAGCGGTATATAATAACCTCGAATTATTATTATTATGATAATAGCAGTCTTAGGCTTTTAAATTCAGAAATGCGATTTCTTTTATCAATCAACCTTCCATAGATTTCTTGATCGTTTTAAAACTTATTTTGCAATAGTCCCATATATCTTCTATCGTGTTATGCCACTTTTCGTGAACAAAATAAAAAAACAAAGATTTTCTGTTAAATTATATCATAAGGTTACCAAACAGTTCTTGTTTTAGGAGTTCGTTTGTATTTTGTGGAATACTGACATTTAAAAGTGTGGACCATGCTGTTTAAATATTTCTGGAGAACTTGGGTATATGCGAAAGATTTAAGGTATTGATGTCAGAAAATTTGCATAACAGATACATAATGTAATTTATTTGATATTTGTCATCCAAAGTATGCAGCCAGTGTGGTCATATAGCATTCCATCTAGTAGTGATTTTTTGCATAATTTTGTATATCAATTTTGTTTTTGTTTTCTTAATGTGAATAGTGTTTTTATCCATTATACTTACCCCCCTTTGATTGTTCGAAACAGACTAAATTTCTCTGTAATAGATCTTTTTTCCTATTCTATATAAATTTCCTTTTGCTGTAAATGTGTTTAATTTTTTCAAATATCTGTCTTGTATGCCACGAGGTTTATTTCATAACATACCTTAGACTTAATTAATAATTTGATAATGATGTTTTTTTCCAAACGGGGAGAGATTTCTTGTTTTTCATACTTGCAAACTGTTATTGATTTTCTTTCTTTCTTTTTTCCATACCGCATCATTATCGATTACGTGCCATGTGATACACACCTAAGATTTCAATATATGTTTTTGTCCAATTTATTGCTCTATTCCGTCTTTGCGTAATGCAGAGTTATCTTCTCTTGAGAGCAGGTATTGATTGTTACGTCATTGGTTTGTGTGTGAAAATTACGTCGTTTTCTCAAAAAATGATGACGTTACTCTCAAAAACAAATGACGTAACAATCAATCCCTACTCTCAAGAGAAGATAACTCTGCAATACGCAAAGACGGAATATTTGAGAAACTTATGTTTCCATCTTCCAAGGTAGATACCAGTGGTTTTATTTCAATTAATTTTCGAACCTGATGCATATATGTTAAATACTTTGAATGATTCAACTATCGATTGTTCGTCTTCACTAAAAAGTTGAGTGTCGACCGCGAACATATTAATCTTTGCTTCAATTTGACCCCGGACGTGTTATTCCTTTTTATGTGTTGTTATTACGGATGTTATGATGACCACTTGGCGCGATCGGGCACCCCTGCCTTGCGGATCGTGATAGATTGTAGTATTCTGAGATAAAATCGTTTGTATTAGCATTTGTACCCAACTCCTATTCGTTTTACCAAATATAAAACATTCAAGACATTTATACATTAAATATTTATTTAATATTCTTTTGTCTTTATTTTCAGATTTTAAAAGGTTAAATCTGCCCAAATGCTGTCACACAAACTACGCTTCTTCGTCTTCGCATGGATGGGTGTGTTCGTTGTCGTGTATGGACGCGGCCGAATGGTGGATCCTCCTGGGAGAAGCAGTATGTGGCGGTTTGGTTTTGGTACTCCAGTTAACTTTGATGACGATAGGCTTAACTGTGGACACCGATATGTAAGATATCTGAAGTTGTTGATTGTGGTTTGGACCAAACCTTTCAATACGTTTGACCTCAACCCAACATGATGTATGTTACTTCTATACAATAGGTGACTTGGGTTGATGTCATGCATGTTTGGGTTTAAATTTGACTTAATCTTCAAATCATTTCTTAGATTTGTAAATTTATAACTAGGAAATGTAGAGATGTCACAAAAAAAGATATTTTCCCTTTATACTGCTTCCAAAGAATGTTGTTCCATCTCCGTTTCGCATTTTCAGATACAAGAAAACAAGGAACGACTTTCTTATGAAGTAATTTAAGTTTAACATGGGAAAAGAACAGTAACATACACACAAAAAAGGCTATTTTTTATTGTAATGTTTCTAATCAATCATAAAGTACAGTGTTTCTATTCTACATATCCCTCGTGAATCTTCCTTAGGCTGATACATGTATATGTGTCAAGTAAAAGCCTTGATTGTGATGCCAGCATTTTGTAGTCGTATGTGTATCTCGTGAAAACGTATTTTCGATTGCCACCAGTTTCCATTTTAAAAACTGACAAAGAAGTTTCTATTGGAGACAAAACATATGTATTTACCAATTTAACTCCATGAAGGCAGGCACTCATTTTCATTCATCATGGACTTAATCATTGTTGTTAAACATGTTCCCTACTGCGAGAAACTTTTCTTATAACATGTAACTTCTCATCCTGGCCTTTTATCAATTGCTTTTTTTATGCAAATATTCATCCACGAGGAAATACAGTTTGAATTTGTCTGGTGTGATAAGTCTGTTAAAAAATTGGAATATTGTCATTTAAAGAACCATATATTTGTTTTGTGAAGAACTCATTTGTAGACAATGTTGAGTTTTAGCTCAATGGCATTTCCTAGAGACGAGATAGTGGCCACTTATTAAAACGGAATTGGAAGAAGTTGCACTTAAGTTCACACATAAACATCGTCTATATTAGTTGATCTGCTTTTAAAATGAGGTTGTTTTATTTACTCACATTTCCGTTAACGGTATTAATTGCAAACCATAATTTGTCACGTGGTTTGTCAATTAAGAAATAACATTGATTATAGCAGAAAATTAAATAGCATAAATGTCATTACAGTCCACAAATATTGTTAGTCTAAAATTGGAGTCGAGAAATACAGAAAACACATCTTACCGGGTTATCAGGATTTCTAATCAGGCAGAAGATAGGATAGCTTTAAATAAATGTGTCAGTATTGTTGTTTTAGCAACCGCTCGACTTTCTGAGCGGAAACTGTGGCCTATGCGGGGACCGATTGGATCAGGGTCCAAAGGAGAACGAGGCTGGCGGGAAATTTGCCACAGGGATCATCTCAAAAATCTATCACAGGGCCGAAATCATCACAATCAAATTACAAATAACACACATTCGAGAAGGATTCTTTGAATTTCGCCTCTGCGAAAATAATGATGTGACGAAAAGAATAACAAGAAAATGTTTAAAACACGTGTTGGTTAATCCGGATACAGGAGAGACGATGTACCCGGTCGCAGCCACTACAGAGTACATTGATGTGTCTGCACAACTTCCGGCGAATGTGACGTGTTCACAATGTGTCATACAATGGAGGTTTCGCACAGGCAAGTTTTATTAGGCTGGCAGGTTATTTCATAACTTAAGAATGACTAACTATGATGTTATTATTTTCTATCATAGATACAGTAAAATCTTACAGAGCCATAATTTGACCAGCAAAATGCCATCACCAGGAACATTTATTGTTACTTCAAATATGTACTTTAAATTTTGTTCTTCAAAATTGCATCTTGAATATTGAAACAAGACGGCAGTAAACGAGGGAGGAAAAAAAATTGCTAGGCTTTATCTCCAGATATTGAAAAAAAGTATAGCGGATGATTTTCACGTCATTTCTATTATCTTAATTCAATGACAAATTGTCCAATTCCCTATTTTGGTCACGCGGAACCGGCGAAAGTCTCCCCTACAGGTCGGGGACTGAGAAAAGAATGCACCTGTTGTAACCAACTGCTTGTAAACATTCTTGGGGATTTGCTTTTGAGACACCGAAGCGACCAAAATTAATCTGTTGCACCCCTTTCAGTATTTGGAATATTTCTTTTCTTCTTCTCCCTAACAACAAGCACTGTATCCTAACGCATTGCTCGGCACAACCTCACAGTTTGCCTTAGTGAACGATCAGCTATCCCTGCTGAACGATAAGCTATCCCTGCTAAACGATAAGCTATCCCTGCTAAACGATAAGATATCCCTGCTGAACGATAAGCTTTCCCTGCTAAACGATCAGCTATCCTTGCTGAACGATCAGCTATCCTTGCTGAACGACCAGCTATTCCTGCTGAACGATAAGCTATCCCTGCTAAACGATCAGCTATCCCTGCTGAACGATAAGATATCCCTGCTGAACGATAAGCTATCTTGCTGAACGATCAGCTATCCTTGCTGAACGATCAGCTATCCCTGCTAAACGATCAGCTATCCCTGCTAAACGATAAGCTATCCCTGCTGAACGATTAGCTATCCCTGCTAAACGATAAGCTATCTCTGCTAAACGATAAGCTATCCCTGCTAAACGATCAGCTTTCCCTGCTAAACGATCAGCTATCCCTGCTAAACGATCAGCTATCCCTGCTGAACGATAAGATATCCCTGCGGAACGATAAGCTATCCCTGCTAAACGATCAGCTATCCCTGCTAAACGATCAGCTTTCCCTGCTAAACGATCAGCTATCCCTTCTAAACGATCAGCTCTCCCCGCTAAACGATAAGCTATCCCTGCTGAACGATTAGCTATCCCTGCAAAACGATAAGCTATCTCTGCTAAACGATAAGCTATCCCTGCTAAACGATCGGCTATCTCTGCTAAACGATAAGCTATCCCTGCTGAACGATCAGCTATCCCTGCTGAACGATAAGCTATCCCTGCTAAACGATAAGCTATCCCTGCTGAACGATAAGCTATCCCTGCTGAACGATAAACTATCCCTGCTGAACGATCAGCTATCCCTGCTGGACGATAAACCATCCCTGCTGAAAGATAAGCTATCCCTGCTGGCCGATAAGCTATCTCTGCAAAACGATAAACTATCCCTGCTGAACGATCAGCTATCCCTGCTGACCGATAAGCTATCCCTGCTGAACGATAAGCTATCTCTGCTAAACGATAAGCTCTCCCTGCTAAACGATAAGCTATTCCTGCTGAACGATAAGCTATCCCTGCTGAACGATAAACTATCCCTGCTGAACGATCAGCTATCCCTGCTGGACGATAAGCCATCCCTGCTGAAAGATAAGCTATCCCTGCTGGACGATAAGCTATCTCTGCAAAACGATAAACTATCCCTGCTGAACGATAAGCTATCCCTGCTAAACGATAAGCTATCTCTGCTAAACGATAAGCTATCCCTGCTGAAGGATAAGCTATCCCTGCTGACCGATAAGCTATCCCTGCTAAACGATAAGCTATCTCTGCTAAACGATAAACTATCCCTGCTGAACGATAATCTATCCCTGCTAAACGATCAGCTATCCTTGCTGAACGATCAGCTATCCCTGCTAACCGATCAGCTATCCCTGCTGAACGATAAGCTTTCCCTGCTAAACGATCAGCTATCCCTCCTGAACGATAAACTATCCCTGCTAAACGTTAAGCTATCCCTGCTGAAGGATAAGCTATCCCTGCTGAACGATAAGCTTTCCCTGCTAAACGATCAGCTATCCCTTCTGAACGATAAACTATCCCTGCTAAACGATAAGATATTCCTGCTGAACGATAAGCTATCCCTGCTGAACGATAAGCTATCCCTGCTAAACGATAAGCTATCCCTGCTGAAGGATAAGCTATCCCTGCTGGACGATAAGGAACGATAAGCTTTCCCTGCTAAACGATAAGCTATCCCTGCTGAAGGATAAACTTTCCCTGCTGAACGATAAGCTATCCCTGCGCTATCCCTGCTGAACGATAAGATATCCCTGCTAAACGATAAGCTATTACTGCTGAACGATAAGATATCCCTGCTAAACGATAAGCTATTACTGCTGAACGATAAGATATCCCTGCTAAACGATAAGCTATCCCTACTAAACGATAAGCCATCCCTGCTAAACGATAAGCCATCCCTGCTAAACGATCAGCTATCCCTGCTGAACGATAAGCTTTCCTTGCTAAACGATCAGCTATCCCTTCTGAACGATAAGCTATCCCTGCTAAACGAGAAGCTATCGCTGCTGAACGATAAACTATCCCTGCTAAACGTTAAGCTATCCCTGCTGAAGGATAAGCTATCCCTGCTAAACGATAAGCTTTCCCTGCTAAACGATCAGCTATCCCTTCAGAACGATAAACTATCCCTGCTAAACGATAAGCTATTCCTGCTGAACGATCAGCTATCCCTGCTGAACGATAAATTATCCCTGCTAAACGATAAGCTATCCCTACTAAACGATAAGCCATCCCTGCTAAACGATCAGCTATCCCTTCTGAACGATAAGCTATCCCTGCTAAACGAGCAGCTATCCCTTCTAAACGATCATCTCTCCCCGCTAAACGATAAGCTATCCCTGCTGAAGGATAAGCTATCCCTGCTGAACGATAAGCTACCCCTGCTGAACGATCAGCTATCCCTGCTGCACGATAAACTATCCCTGCTAAACGATAATCCCTTCTAAACGATCAGCTCTCCCCGCTAAACGATAAGATATTCCTGCTGAACGATAAGCTATCCCTGCTGGACGATAAGCTATCTCCTGCTGAACGATAAGCTATCCCTGCTGGACGATAAGCTATCTCTGCTAAGCGATAAACTATCCCTGCTGAACGATAAGCTATCCATGCTAAACGATCAGCTATCCCTGCTGAACGATAAGCTTTCCTTGCTAAACGATCAGCTATCCCTTCTGAACGATAAGCTATCCCTGCTAAACGATCAGCTATGCTATCCCTGCTGAACGATCAGCTATCCCTGCTAAACGATCAGCTATACCTGCTGAACGATAAACTATCCCTGCTAAACGATAAGCTATCCCTGCTAAACGATAAGCCTTCCCTGCTAAACGATAAGCCATCCCTGCTAAACGATCAGCTATCTCTGCTAAACGATAAACTATCCCTGCTAAACGATCAGCTATCCCTTCTAAACGATAAGCTCTCCCCGCTAAACGATAAGCTATCCCTGCTGAAGGATAAACTATCCCTGCTGAACGATAAGCTATCCCTGCTTAACGATCAGCTATCCCTTCTAAACGATAAGCTCTCCCCGCTAAACGATAAGCTATCCCTACTAAACGATAAGCCATCCCTGCTAAACGATCAGCTAACTCTGCTAAACGATAAACTATCCCTGCTAAACGATAATCCCTTCTAAACGATCAGCTCTCCCCGCTAAAAGATAAGCTATCCCTGCTAAACGATAAGCTATCCCTGCTAATCGATAAGCTATCCCTGCTTAACGATAAGCTATCCCTGCTAAACGATAAACTATCCCTGCTAAACGATCAGCTATCCCTGCTGAACGATAAACTATCCCTGCTAAACGATAAGCTATCCCTGCTGAACGATGATCAGCTATCCCTGCTGAACGATAAGCTATCCCTGCTGAACGATCAGCATTGCATTACCCCTTGTAATTATAATGTGACCACTGGAATACTGAGCTGGGTGCCTTCATCGTGACATTTCAGACAGGTAGCACTATAATGTCGGCATCGGTCCACTCTTTTACAAGGGAGATAACCCACGAAATATAATGCCTCACACATACTTAAACACATACACGTATACAAAACATACACAAAACGCATGAGGCTGATACGTACATCTGCTTTACAGTTAACGAATTTATGTGGATTAACAAACACATTGACAAACTTTACAATAACTGGATTTTAGGTGTTTTACGAATATATTACCCTGGTCTTCATTAACCGGATTTAAGTTGTTTTAATTGATATATAAACCTGCTTTATAACTACGGATTTAATTTGATTTAACTGATACGTTAACATACTTTACAATGAACGGAAATAAGTTATTTTTACCAATGCATAAACCTGTTTACAATAAACTAATTTAAGTTGATTTTACTTATTCATAAACCTATTTACAATAAACGGAATAAGGGTGTTTTTTTAATACATAGATCAGCTCTACAATATTCGGAATACGTTTTGTTTTCATTAATATATAACACTACAATAGTTGGATTATAGTTGTTTTATATTAGTACACAACCGTGCTCTGCAAAAAAAGGTCTTAATTTGTTTTTACTAATTCATTAACCTGTTTACAATTAACGGAATTATGTTGATTATATTAAAACATTACCCAATTCTACAATAAAAGAATTTCAGTTGATTTTACTTATTCATAAACCTGCAATTCAAATAACGTATTTATGTTGTGTTTGAAACGTGAACCTGCTATTCAATAAACGGATTTAGATTATATTTACTTATACATAAACCTGTTCTACAATCAACCGATTTTAGTTGTGTTTTACCTATGCATTAACCTGTTCTACAATCAACCGATTTTAGTTGTGTTTTACCTATGCATTAACCTGTTCTACAATCAACCGATTTTAGTTGTGTTTTACCTATGCATTAACCTGTTCTACAATCAACCGATTTTAGTTGTGTTTTACCTATGCAAAAACCTGTTCTACAATAAAAAACAGCTTTATGTTGATTTTGCTTATAAATTAGCCTGTTGTAAAAAAAAACAGATTTACGTTGATTTTACTAATACATTAACCTGCGTCTCAATCAACTTATTCACGTTGATATTACTAATAAAAAACCTGTTTACAATGAACGGATTTATGTTGTTCTACTTATACATACTCCTGTCCTGCAATTACCGGATTTAATTTGCTATTACTAAAACATAACCCAGCTCTACAATAAATGGATATCATAAATTGCATTACTACATTTACCGACTCTACATTAGGATTTGTATAAAAGTACTTTACTACTGATATATTAACCTACTATCCCATAAGCGAGTTCAATGTTAAACTTGTAAAACATACAGAGAGGAAAATGAAAGCACGTTTTACCATCCACTTACATTGTATTACGACATTTAGATGTATTAGTTGTGTTAGCTTATTGAAGAATGCTTTATTGTTTTATAGAAATAAGTTAAATCATTAGGAACCAATTGCTAAACTTAATTTGTGTATGCTTGGTGTTGTAGGAAGCACTCTGGACAACTCCGGAGAAAATTGTGAAATATGCGAAGACCAAGAAGAATTTTATGCATGTTCCGACATTGCCATCAAAGAAACTGATATAGCCAGTTCTAGAACAGAACCAAATAATTCTCCCATTGCCGTTAATGTCCATGCTTCTCTCTCTCTGAACTCTAACCAGAGATCCGCTGGTAAATGTGTATCTATTTCTAAAAGCGTCCAAGATTCTTGGTGTGACGCCAACTGCAATCACATTCCGCAATATTGCCCAAGTATTTTGTGCCAATGTACCGCTATACCTATCACCACAACTACCACTTCTACCCCTACGACAACTACACCTACCACTACAACAATTACACCTACCACTACCTCAACTACACCTACCACCACCTCAACTACACCTACCACCACCTCAACTACACCTACCACTACAACAACTACACCTACCACCACAACAACTACTCCCACAACAACAACAACTACACCAACCACCACTTCAACTACACCTACCACCACCACAACTACACCTACCACTACGACAACTACACCTTCCACCACTTCAACTACACCTACCACTACAACAACTACACCTACCACTACCACAACTACACCTACCACAACTACACCTACCACTACAACAACTACACCTACCACTACAAGCACCACACCTACCACTACCACAACTACACCTACAACTACAACAACTACACCTACCACTACACCAACTACAACTACCACGTGTGTATCTATTTCTGCAAATATCGCTGACACCTGGTGTGATATAAACTGTAATTACTCTCCGCCATTTTGCCCAGCTTTATTGTGTAAGTGTTCTCCCTCAACTACAATCCCTATAACCACCACACTTACTCCTACCACAACTACAACCACCACACCTATCACTACCACAACTACACCTACCACTACAAGCACCACACCTACCACTACCACAACTACACCTACCACTACAACAACTACACCTACCACTACAACAACTACACCTACCACTACCACAACTACACCTACCACAACTACACCTACCACTACAACAACTACACCTACCACTACAAGCACCACACCTACCACTACCACAACTACACCTACAACTACAACAACTACACCTACCACTACACCAACTACAACTACCACGTGTGTATCTATTTCTGCAAATATCGCTGACACCTGGTGTGATATAAACTGTAATTACTCTCCGCCATTTTGCCCAGCTTTATTGTGTAAGTGTTCTCCCTCAACTACAATCCCTATAACCACCACACTTACTCCTACCACAACTACAACCACCACACCTATCACTACCACAACTACACCTACCACTACAAGCACCACACCTACCACTACCACAACTACACCTACCACTACAACAACTACACCTACCACTACAACAACTACACCTACCACTACCACAACTACACCTACCACAACTACACCTACCACTACAACAACTACACCTACCACTACAAGCACCACACCTACCACTACCACAACTACACCTACAACTACAACAACTACACCTACCACTACACCAACTACAACTACCACGTGTGTATCTATTTCTGCAAATATCGCTGACACCTGGTGTGATATAAACTGTAATTACTCTCCGCCATTTTGCCCAGCTTTATTGTGTAAGTGTTCTCCCTCAACTACAATCCCTATAACCACCACACTTACTCCTACCACAACTACAACCACCACACCTATCACTACCACAACTACACCTACCACTACAAGCACCACACCTACCACTACCACAACTACACCTACCACTACAACAACTACACCTACCACTACAACAACTACACCTACCACTACCACAACTACACCTACCACAACTACACCTACCACTACAACAACTACACCTACCACTACAAGCACCACACCTACCACTACCACAACTACACCTACAACTACAACAACTACACCTACCACTACACCAACTACAACTACCACGTGTGTATCTATTTCTGCAAATATCGCTGACACCTGGTGTGATATAAACTGTAATTACTCTCCGCCATTTTGCCCAGCTTTATTGTGTAAGTGTTCTCCCTCAACTACAATCCCTATAACCACCACACTTACTCCTACCACAACTACAACCACCACACCTATCACTACCACAACTACACCTACCACTACAAGCACCACACCTACCACTACAACAACTACACCTACCACTACAACAACTACACCTACCACTACAACAACTACACCTACCACTACAACAACTACACCTACCACTACAACAACTACACCTACCACTACAACAACTACACCTACCACTTCCACAACTACACCTACCACTACAACAATTACACCTACCACTACCACAACTACAACTACTACTACAACAACTACACCTACCACTACAACAACTACAACTACCACAACTACAACTACACCTACAACTACAACAACTACACCTACCATCACTTCAACTACACCAACAACTACAACAACTACACCAACAACTACAACAACTACACCTACCACAACAACCACCACACCTACCACTACAACAACTACACCTACCACAACAACCACCACACCTACCGCCACTTCAACTACACCTACCACTACAACAACTACACCTACCACAACTACAACTACACCTACCACTACAACCACCACACCTACCACTACAACAACTACACCTACCACTACAACAACTACACCTACCACTACAATAACTACACCTACCATCAAAACAACTACACCTACCACTACCACAATCACACCTACCACTACAATAACTACACCTACCATCACTTCAACTACACCAACCACTACAACAACTACACCTACCACTACAATAACTAAACCTACCACAACAACAACTACACCTAACACATAGAAAATGTCTATATAAAAAGAGATCAGAAAGTACTCAAGTCTAAACACCTATTCCAAGTACATGTCTGGACAGGAATCTCGTTAAAAGGAGCTACCTACATATATATATTAACCGGAAGCATGGTCTCCACTTATTACCTAGGAAGTCTTTCCTCAAGACTACTTCCGGTTGTCAACAGGGGCTTCCCCACTGGGTATTGTCTGATGCAGAACAACGACCCAAAGCATGTTATCAACTGTTGAATTCATGAGACAAGACAACATAGATCATTGGCCAACCCCTCCTGAATCACCAGACAGGACTCCAGTCAAAAACATTTGGGCTGCATTAAGGCATCATATCATAAAATGCACAAAACCACGTAACAAGCAGGAACTACCCAATGACATTTGCACATTTTGGAGCAAAATGAGTGTAATAGATAATAGAACATCTTGGAAAAGTGATTCCCAACGTCGTTCGTGCAAAGGGAGGTCGCTCTTGATTCAAGCCTAATGTAACTTGTACTAATAGTGCTATAGTATTCCAAATGAGTGTTTCAATGTACTTGAATATCATCATCATAATTAAGGTATATCATTCACCTGAATGTAACAAAATGGGCTGCATATTAGGTAATTAAAATAAAGAATGGAACCATCTTATAATTTGTAAGATAGTGGGTATTAATAGAGAGCAGCACTTGGTCAAAAGTACATTTGAGGTCAACTTTTATGATTTGGGTGACATCGTGCATTGATTGACGGGGGACTGCGGAATTGTAGATAGTGTATGGCCCGGATAGAGCACGTGGTGTGTTTTAGAACCATGTGTTTTAGAACCATGTATTTGATGTTGTAACTCTCTATAATATGTGCGCATGTAGATTTGCTGTCGTGTTCAAGAACTGTGTTGAAAAGGTCATTTGTTAAATTTAAAAGATATTTTACAAAGAGGGCCTTCTCGCCTAGAAACTGACTGTCGCGGCCACAACGTGAAGTTAATAGAATTCTAAGTCCACATGTGTTGTACTGTGTGTTATGTTGCTCTTAGTGGAATTATTAAGACACTCCTGCAGTTATATAATATATTTCATATGGCAGTATTAGGAATACTAGAGATTAATATGACACCATTGTTTTCTTGAACGAAAGAATAACTTCTTTTCATCAACTGCTTATTTTAGTCTACTTTCACCAAACATCTACTGTATAACACACTTTGAGGGAATCGCATCATATGTTGTCATTCACAAATCGTGAACATGTACAGGAAATTAAATATGTGTATAAAATCGAACTGTTTTGTATCTTGCCTACCACACCTTAAACTTGTCTATTCATAAATTGTGATTTTCGTTTTGATGATCAAGAATTACTTATTGGTTTACTCAATAATTATTTTGACTACAAATTTAAATAAATCAGCTTAATGAATAATCGATTAGAAATAGAAAATAAATATACTGCAATTTAAAATATAAGAGACTCAGATGGCCTGTATCGCTCACCTGGAACTTTGTTAGCAAAATTGAAGTGAAATAGCAAGATGTTACTGAAAGTGTACATGTATTACATGGTTAGTCAGGGGTTATATTTATATGCAATTGGACAGAATCCTATCATTCCTAAAGTAAATGGAGGATTTCGAAGAAATTGCTGTCTTTCCCCTATATCGCCCCGCCCCTCTGCCCACAGGGGGATCAGACATATTGACATTTTGTTGATACAAAAATATGTCCCCTTCACCAAAGGATGTTTTAGACCAAATATGGACATAATCCTGTCATTCCTACAGAAGAAGGATATTAAAGCTATTCCTCTATATTCCTTATTGGGCCCCACCTCTCTGCCCTAATGGGGCGAGACCCACCGTTTATGCGAAATTACTTCCCTTTCACCCAAGGGTGCTTCATCCAAAATTTAATCAATTTCCTGTCATTCCTACAGAGGAAACAGGATTTTGAAAAATTTGCTATGTTTCCTCTATTGGGCCCGCCCCTCAGGCCCCAGGGGTTCAAACCCACCCTGTATACAAAACTGATTTACTTTCCAAATAGAATGCTACTGTTCAAATTTAATCAAAATACCTTCATCCGAAAAGGAAGAAGAAGGATATTAAAGCTATTCCTCTATAACCCTTATTTGGCCCCTCCTCTCTGACCCCAGGGGGGTCAGACCCACAATTCATACAAAATTGGTTCCCCTTCACCCAAGGGTGCTTCATACCAAATTTGGACAAAATCCTGTCATTCCTTTAGAAAAAGAAGGATTTTGAAGAATTTGCTATGTTTCCCTTATTGGGCCCCGCTTCTCTGCCCCCAAGGGGGTACCACACACACTGTTTATACAAAATTTAGTCCCCTTGGCCTAAAGATGCTCCAGACTAAATTAGACTAAAAGCCCTCAATCCCTACGGTAGAAGAAGGATTTTAAAGTTTTTACCTCTATTTCCCCTATTGGGCCCCGCCCCTCTGCCCCCAGGGGTGCCACAACCACCGTTTATGAAAAATTGAGTTCCCTTGGCATAAGGACGCTCCAGACTAAATTAGGATAAAATCCATTAATTCCTACGGTAAAAGAAGGATTTTTAAGGTTTACCTCTATTAACCCTATTGGGCCCCGCCCCTCTGGCCCGAGGGGGGCCACACCCACGGCTTATACAACATTGAGTCCCCTTGGCCTAAGGATGCTCCAGACCAAATTTAGTCAAACACTACTTGGCCGTTCAGCGTTTAAAAGAAAAAGTTGACGGACGGACGGACGACGGACGCTGCGATATGGCATAAGCTCAACATGGTCCTTCGGACCAGTTGAGCTAATAAAAACGGAATTTAACCTGAATATAACTCTGCAGTGGAGGATGGGTTCTAGGTCGAACTTCTTATCTAGAGCAATGACCACATATACTGTTGATTTGTCAATTGTCTTAACACAAACACTCCACCACTTGCTCCCATCTGATTGCAATCAGGGCGCGAGCTTAAAATCATGCTGTCTTATAAAGTTCATCGAGTCATTGTCCGACTGTCTCGGGCGTTAACATTCCTTTTGTGAAGTTCACCGAGCTGAAACATGGCATTAACCAGGTTCTATGAACTGAGGTCCCTCTGATTCCTACTGGAGACCTTGTTTAGGTCAATGTCAATGCTGTTATGATGTGTTGAGTAGATGGGTAAAAACGTCCTGGCAGCTCCAGCAATGTTGTGGTGTCCCTGCTGAGGATGTCGGAAGGTATCAGATACCAAAGTCCCGTTGAAGTCATAGATATCCTTTCTTTCATTGTTGTAGTTCATGGGTAGTTGTTGCAAGGGGGAATTGAGAACTCAAAAAACATCAGACAATTGTTGTAGCGGAGTACTGGTACTGGGCTGGTCTAGTAATCCCTCTATCTTACTCTCTGACTGATTGATGCGTGCCTTCATGTCTTTGGTAGGGTCGGGTAGGGGTTCTGTCTTGCGAGAGTTGTTGATAGTGTAGACAGCTGTTTGGGGTTTGGTGGCTGATGACCTTAGATGATGAATTAGCAACAATCTCTGTGACATCCTTCTCTATGTGGTAAGGAATGCGTACTGCTGAAGTCAGAGGTTCATCTTCACAAAGTCATACTGAGCGGCACATCCAGAATGTGCGGTTGGGTTCTTTTTCAATAATATAAACACAAATATATATATGTAAGAGTTATATATGGTTTCTATTCCAATAATATAAAAAAAAAACAATAAATATATGCAAGAGTTACATATGGTTTCTTTTTCAATAATATAAAAAAATACCAATAAATATATGCAAGAGTTATATATGGTTTCTTTTTCAATAATATAAAAAGCCATTTATTTTTTGTAAGAGTTATACACGGGTTTTAAGCTAGCATTAAGCATGTAGAAAGGCTAACGTTATTTTTTTGTATATGAATATGTCTTGCTTTATAAACTTCAATCCATTTAGTTACAAAAAGCTTGATGTCAAGTTTCTAAATACTTAAATAAAATTGATGATAAAAAACTATAAAGAAACCAACACCACTTCATTTCTCTTTTTATTTTTGGCGAAAGTTACCCGACAACCACATAAAGAATTGTATATATTGATTGATCTTGACCCTAGACAATTTTTTTAATATCTATTGCACATCTACAAATCACAATGTATTACCCTACAAACTTTCAAAAACGATTGATCATTTAGACCCAGAACATCTCTCGAAATGAAAAATGTGGATTGAAGGATGGACAGACAGACAAACGGAAGGACAAGGAGATAATTCAATTACTGTAGGGCACATGCAGTACAAAAAATGTTTGATATGTATGTGCACAATGAGTTAAAATGGAGTTTTGTTTTTGCCTGGCCAATTATGCATATTACGCACACATCAGATTTGCGATCAAAATAGCTTGCCAATGTTTGAATGGAAATAGTCTAACAGATAATAGCACCCTTATTTATATCTTTATATCCCCATTTGTTTTTTAAATGCAGTAAATCAAATATAGGATTTATAAAAACAGACTTAAAATATTAACATGAATTATATATATATATATTTTGAAATGTAAAATTACACACACAAACACACACACACACACACACACATAAATATAGGCCTCATAAGTAAAAACGACAGTAAGATCCAATATTTGCACTGGATCCGTACAAACGTATAAATATATATTACTACAATACTACAGTTGAATATTTTAAATCTGTTTTAATCAATTTCAAACCTCCATGTGTTGCACATGGAGGTTTGAAATTGATTTAAAACAGATTTAAAAAATATATTTTAACTTTCAAGTTTTGACAATAATTACTGGAAATAAATAACCAATGATAAATTTCAAAGAATCTTAGACATGGCTAGACGCTTAGGATACTGTTTATGTTAGGACATATGAGTCAATATCAGAATTTGTCAAAGTTTCCATAATAAAGATGTTGGAAATTAAGTTTTATTGGATTAACACATAAAAGTAAAATAATTAACACATATAAAAAGTGTTGTGTTATAGAAATAATATATCTATTAATCAAAGGAATAATTATCTTAGTGCCGATACCGTTTTTTTAAATTGTTTTTATTTTTAAGAATTTACCCTTATGTATGGGTTATGTATACACGTAATTTGACCAATTGAATATTGCAGTCGGAATGAAAAGTTTGAAAGCATAATATTCCAGTGAATATTTTGTCAGAAGTAAGACAGCTGTCTCTGCACATTTCTGTGGCTTATTTAAAACCGGGCGTTGACAATGCCAATTTCACACATGGATTATATTGCCGTAAAGCGGTGGAACAATAACTAAAAGAACGAAGCTACTATGCCTCTATGACAGTCATTCGTGACTTTGGAAATAAAATACCAGAGATGTTGAAATGTAAACCTACGCTAGCATACTTCATTTATCATTCTTTCTGTCAAAATTTACATGACATTCATTGGAAGCGACAATGCCATTGTGGTAAGTTATTAAAGTACGGTATACAAGGTTATAAATCATTAATTTCACAATGCAACTAACAGGGATATTGATTGTCTCTTGTATATCTAATTGTCAATTCTGATTGAAGCGGGCATGTTGTCATCGAATCTGTGACAGTGGCTTGGTGTATTAGCGTATACCCGTGAAACAATATCATTTATCTTTCTCCATATAAAATGGGCTTATGTAGTAAATGAGCATAACACATCGTAAGGAAAGACAACTATGAAAACTGGGAAAATTAAGTCGGTCACTTGAATGTGCACGGTTAAATTAAGTCGGTCACCTTAGTGTGCACGGTTAAATTAAGGTGGTCACTTTAGTGTGCACGGTTAAATTAAGTCGGTCACTTTAGTGCTTAACGGTTAAATTATCGGTCACTTTAGTGTTTAACGGTTAAATTAATTCGGTCATTTTAGTGTTTAACGGTTAAAATTGAGTCGGTCACTTTAGTGGTTAATGGTTAAATTAAGTCGGTCACTTTAGTGGTTAACGGTTAAATGAAGTCGGTCACCTTAGTGTTTAATAGTTAAATTAAGGCGGTCACGTTAGTGTGCACGGTTCAATTAAGCCTGTCACTTTAGTGTGCACGGTTAAATTAGGTCGGTCAGTTTAGTGCTGAACGGTTAAATTAAGGCGGTCACTTAGGTGTGCAAGGTTAAATTAAGGCGGTCACTTTAGTGTTTAACGGTTAAATTAAGTGGGTCACCTTAGTGTTTAATAGTTAAATTAAGGCGGTCACTTTAATGTGCAGGGTTAAATTAAGTCGGTCACTTTAGTGTGCACGGTTTAATTAAGCCGGTCACCTTAGTGTGCACCGTTAAATTAAGTCGGTCACTTCACTGTGCACGATTAACAGCACATGGATTATGTGTCCATTGAGAAGGTTAACAAGCTTTCTCCCATGATCATTCTTCGTTTATGTTTTCTTGTCTGATTCTCTGGGTTCGTTAAGGTATGATTTATTACATTAAAAACTTATCCAAAATAGAGATAGACAGTTTCTGTTTTTACCGCGTTTTCTTTATATTGGACCCCTGTGGAAAATTCACTCCAAATATCACCATCCTAAATACAAACAAAAAGATGAATGCCTATGATAGTACTATATTAAATGTGAGGCGGAATCACATTGACCTATGGGGTCACGCTTTTGTTAGTAACATCAGTAAAATATATATCGATTTCTTCCGCCGTAAAATTTGTCCGCTAATTTGGATTCCAATGAAACTACACATGAGTATTCGAGCGCGTGACTAGATTTGTAAGACACATTTCTTTTAGCAGCTGTGCATCCAAGTTGACCGCCGCGGCCTATGATTTATAAACACATTTATAGGTGTACGCCAGGGGGATGCCACTGGTCCCTCCTATGTCAAATATTGCTTAAGGATCCCCGTCCGAGGCAGAGCAAACCACTAAAGAATACCACTGTCGTTTTTCAGTGTTAGAGTACCTGCCCCTGATTACTATTTCGAAAATTGTTGTTATCTTCCCTTGAATAGATTTCGTTTGAATAACGTTTCGACTACAGAGTTGTGTCCCTTGCGTTGGAAATCTCAAATCGCGAAAGTGTGGGGAAAAAGTTGTCGTAACGATGTAAACAACTTCGTCGTGGCAGTCATCGCACGGCTGACATGCAAGCCCAACGTAAAAACGGCCGTTTTAAATGTAAACTAAACCCATTAACTGACACTAATAACAACAACGATGTCCAATACCAACTGCTAGACCACGACTATGCGACGAAACAAAGTGACACTCATTCACACATTGAAGAGACGCTGATTACTGAGGCCCCTACTACTGACAATTTGACTGATGAGCCGACACCAACGTCCGATGAGGATCCCTCCAGTACTAGTGATCACGAATACGCCAATAACTTTTTAACCTTGTTGCAGGGTTGATATGAGTGGTTGAACACGGGGTGTTATCTGAATACCTGGACCAGAAAAGTTGTAAGGAATGCGGTACTAGGCTACGGTCGTGCAATACCCAACAGACAAACATCTGACAAACTAACTAGTCGTCTGCAGAGGGTCCAGAACACTGCAGCACGGCTAGTTACTCGTACTCGAAAGAGAGAGCCCATCACACCTGCGCTTTATTCATTGCACTGGTTACCTGTACGATACAGGTCGCAGTACAAAATTCTGGTATACACATACAAAGCACTGAATGGAACAGCTCCTCAGTATCTACAGGAACTTGTTACCCTATATCAGCCGTTAATATCACTGCGGTCGGAGTCAGAATCTTTGTTGTGTGTCCCAAAATCTCGTACTGTGACCTACGGAAACAGATGGTTTCGGCTACGTTGTGGAATAGCTTACCATCTGTTATTAGGAAGTCAAATACCCTGGCCAAGTTCAAGAGGGACATAAAAACTCAACTCTTCACGTCTGCATTTTAGAATCTTTGCAAAGACGTCATGTAAATACCACCCTTTTATTTGTTCAATTATGTGCACATTGCTTGTTAAATGTATGAAAGTGATTGCAAGCCTTTGTTGTTTGTTTTCACAATTATAACCATTACTATTATCCATATGTTGTAAAGCGCCT
>NW_018407522.1:294913-314437 GCF_002113885.1 Mizuhopecten yessoensis
AGTGTTGTCCATGTCCGTCCCGTCCCGTCTCGTCCTGTCGCGTCCCGTCCCGTCCCGTCCCGATTCAATGTAAACACCCGTCGCGTCCCGTCCCCATTCAATGTAAACACTCAGCAACTTCATTCTTTGACAGATTATGGTCAAAGTTTATTCAAAGGTCAAGCATGATGAGTATACTTCGGACATTGTTGTGTTTCAGGGATCCAAGGTCATGGCCAAGGTCACTGTTGCTATACATAGAAAGTCATCAACTAATTCAATTTAAACACTTAGCAACTTCATTCTTTCACGGATTTTGGTCAAACTTTATAAAGGTCAAATATGGGTATACCTCTAACATCCTTGTGTTTCAGGCTGGTATATTAAAATCAACTTATCAACTTTAAGTGTAGTACCTTGTGTGTGTGCATGTTTCAGGGTATCAAGATCAAAGTGGTTATAACTTTTTATAGAACACTGAATTCATGGTAGCGAGGGCATTTATGTCTTACAGACATTTTCTAGTTTATATTACATACAACAGTGTTATTTATACAATGTGATATTTGTATACCACAATATCCTTTGTTGTTATTTGTACATGATGTAAAAGTTTAATATTGTTGTATAGTGTGATATTTGTTATACCACAATATATATAGTATGTTGTTTTCTGTATATAATGACAAAGTTTATTATTGCTATATAGTGTGATATGTTTTATATCACAATATGGTATGTTGTTATCTGTTCATAATGTAAAAGTTTATTATTGTTGTATAGTGTGATTTTGTTTTTATATCACAACATAGTATGTTATTTGTACATGATGTAGAAATGTATTGCTGTTATGTAAAGTATGTGAAACTTTGTTATTGTTGTTCATTGTGATATTTTTGCTATGACACAGTAAAGTACATTGTTTGTTATAATGTTTTCCATACACAATGTGCAATTTGTTTTATATTGGTTATTACATTTGAAGTGATTCTATTGGTTGGTAGTGCCTACTGTATTATATTTGTATACAAAAAGTGCTATATTGTATGTTGTAAATTGTATGTATGACTTTTTGGAATTTAGAATTATTATTGTTACAAATATAAGAGTTGTTTCTCTTTTTTGTTTAGTCTTTTTGTATCTATATTTATTTTTTGTAGAATAATTAAATCCGCAAGATATTTATTTTTTGTCACCTATATGTTCTTTTCGTTGTCCTAAACGTTTTGCGTTGGCACTCGGAATTTTATTGATTCATGTAATGGGCATTTTTATTTGTTTTAGTAATATTGTTAGAAATTACTCATTTATTTTGTGTTTTGTTAATCAATATTGACATTGTTATTAGTCTTTATGTGTTATATTTCTAATAAACCATTGTTGCATCAAATAATATATATTTTGTCTCATTTTGTTCAATTGTTGAAAAAAAATCGAAATTTTATAATTCCCCAAAAATCTGAAGAAATTTCCGCAGGGTATGGGTTATTATTCAGAAATGATTTGCTTATGCAATAGCGATGCCGTAGGAAAAAACACCAATGCCTCATTACATTTTTAGGCGGAGGGACGGGGATTCTTAAACTTGCATGTAAATGTATTATGACACTGCCAACTCCACCCCGACACCTGTTTTGCATCTTTGCGACTATGTGGACAGTTTGAGAGACTTCTGTAAATTTCACCATTATAATTAGTACTGGTTGCTTATATGTTGTTAAGAAAAAAATGTTGAATATCAAATTTGAAATAAATGCAATTTCTAAGTGATTGATGATTCCCATTATCATTTTGGAATAAAGTACGATATTATTGCACCCATAACTAAGGCAACCAAATTGCCCCAAACAACTTTATTGCTACTAGGAATCTTTTCTTTCTATCAATACACCAACGTATGCGGTACAAAAACTTAGTTTAACTTTCTCATTGCAATTTTACTTTGTAAAATCTATATAATCAACATACGCTTTTTTATAATGACAACTTTTACTCTCGACTCTTTAATGTTGGAAAATAATTACACCCACATAAAATGTTAATTAACTCTTAAATACACGGCTAGTTCCAAGATAAACATGCCTCTTTTCTATTTTAATTGTACAAATGGGTTTAGGGAGAATGGTTGAAGGGTCATTTATCGATCTAAACTATTTGTTAAGAATTGTGTTCTCTAGTTGTGCGTCAATAAACTGGGACTGACCACGCAGTGGGCGCCTTTGACCTAATTGTTTAATTGACGTATGCTCTTACTGCTGTGGGCGACACGGAGCGGTATATTAGATAGAAGACGGTTCAACACAAAGTCATAAGTCTTCTGTTCCTAACCTTACTCCTAGGTAAGTACATAACATTTCTCTTAATATACATATGCATTTTTTATGTTATTTTTTTTTCTCTCGGAATATTACTACTTTATGATTCATTTATAAATTTATAACAGAGGTTATAAATATACCTGTACAAAGCACACATGAGTTTCAACTCTCATCTCATGAATTCCAATATTCATATTCTCCGTCTGTCTTTCATTGCCTCAGACATGCGTTAACATTTCTATAAATAAGACATCAACAGACAACATATGGATAAGAAAGCCAACTAAAATACAGATGGATGAAAAAAATGAAAAACACCACACACATTTCTCACTTGGAGAAGTATCTATTTGGTGTACGTTTGATGAAGTAAGGACATACAAGAGAACGAGAAATAGAAATGTCGAGAAGTAAAGACTTTATATGTTAGTACACAAGTAAAGAGGCAGGTTTACCTGCCTGTTAACAATAGGTACATTCACGTAGAAATCATATATATACTGAAACGTGTGCAAGTTCCTTTATCTGTTGGGGGGGAAAAAAGAACAAAAAGGTGGACAGCATTTACTGATTTGAAGAGTTGAAAGTAAAGACTAAAGACTTTAGACACATATTTAAAACAATATATAGTACAAAAAAATATTAGGATTTTAACTAAAGAATAAACTCATTCTTTATAGATGTTATGTAAGGATTGTAATATGACTTGATCCATGATGATGATGATAATGATGAGATGTATCAAGAACATTGTTTGATTTCTTAATTATACATTTTGGAATAACCGAAATACATGCGCCCCCTGCTGACTTTCACATTTTCTCCCGGTGACTGCTTATTGCCACGTTTGCTTTTTCTCAACGAAACGAAAAGCGACATTTGCTTTCGCTTAACGGCAACACAAAAGTGCCGTTTTAAATTTGTTCTACGGCGCTTTGTTTCTTTTTCATGTTTCACGGATCGGTTAAAACGCCATTTTATTTTACAAAACGGCGCAGTTTCGCAGCGACAAAACGAAAAAAAAACGCCATTCTATTTTGTTCATATAGCTCTTTTGCTGCTGTGCATAACATAGGTCCTTGTTAAGTATTTAATCAGAATCGGTAAATGAAGGCTCTGTAATCACATAAAAAATACAGAATGAAAACAGTATGCCATTTCTTGCATGATTAACCCGTCTTTTTAGAAGAAAGTCCTTTTAAAATAATTCATTCACAAGCCATCTTCCAACCTGGTCTTTAGTTAAAATCTATTCTCGACGTTTGAATGATTTATTTTGAGCTAGCCCGTATTGACTCTGGAAGCGAATCAACATTGTTCATAAGAACGTCATGTTACAGAAATAATCATTTTCTTTTTCAAAATTTGAAGTTATCGTCTTCGAACATTAACATGTCAATAACAAAAATTAATTAGTAAAAGAGAAACAAAACCGTCGAATAAACTCAAAATCGACGACAACAGGGGAAATATATAAGTAAAACACTGATTTATACAGAGACATTTGTCTGCAAGGGGAATAAGACGCCTCGGAAGAGTAAGTCTGCAACAGCCACAGTGTAAATAGATGTAAAAATATAGTTGGGTCACGCCTTCAGTGTAAGAACTAAAGTAGTGTAAATGTACATGTTACGCTAAGGAACGTTATCAAACAGGTCGAAATTCATACTGAACAAGGGAACAGAATAATTCCGAATAAGATAAACAATGTTTGTGCTCCTTGTCAACTGCATCCACTGATATCGTCGTGTGTTGCTACGTTTTTCTGGTATAAATTCGATACCGTTCCAGGAAATATTGGTGTTCCGAGCAATCCCGTGGACATCAAATCGACTGTAACATGTTGATACCGTAGGACGGAAAATGATTACGAGAGACAAATAAAAATTGTAACGTTTAACATACAACTTAATAGTAGGCCGGCTCTATTGGATGTACCCAACCATGCACAATTGGTTGTAGTGTGTCTGTATTATAAGAGTGTATATAACATGCTGTATAATGATTGAATCCGAAATATGTGGCTGTAACCAGACAACTTTATATGATAACCGAATAAGATACACCAGATATAGAAGTTGTCTAGCATTCTGTGTGTTCTTTAACATTTAACTAGGTACAAAATTACAAAACGTCCTTCATATCAAAGTACAGACCTAGTACCGAGATTTGTTTTGCCTTAAGGATCTCGGAAAAAAGTACCCTAAAATAATGGTCACTAGTAATAGTCTTGTTTCTTTCATTTCAGATCTGAAACTATTTCTCCGGGTACAATGCTGTCGCACAAGTTGTCACTCGTAGTCCTTGCATGGCTAAGTGTTTCCTTCGTTGTCGTGAACTCGAACCAACGCTCCAATGATGAATGTGTATCTATTACAGCAAGCGTCCACGATGAATGGTGCGATATGAACTGCCATCACAATCCGCGATATTGCCCAACTAACTTGTGTAAATGTTCTCCCGTCTCTACCACACCACCCCCCGCCACAGCTCCAAATCTACCTAAAGGTCGTAAATGTGTAGCTGTTTCTCAAAGCACCGTTGACTCGTGGTGTGAACTAAACTGCAAAAACGATCCAACATTTTGTCCAGGATATTTGTGTAAATGTACTGATATACCCACTACCACAACTACACCTACCACTACCACTACCACTACTACAACTACAACAACTACACCTTCCACTACTACAAACCCTACCACCACCTTAGAAACGTAAGTGTGCATACAGCCTGACAAAATAATGTATCATGGATATCGTCTTCGTTTGCTCTTTCGAAATTTGACTATATTCGGACTCGTTATGCGTGTGTGAACACGGATGGAGCCTTCTCCATCACATAAATGTGGCCCACCTGCTATGTTGCCGTGACAGTGTGTCAAAAGCTCACTTCTATAATAATTCGTACAGATGTAATAATATTATTTCAGGGCTGCAACGATATAAAGTGTGACGTTATATCGCGATATTTTGAAAACGGTAAGATCCACAATATTTTTGGGAGGTCACGATACACATACGATGTATTCCGGATTTTGACGTTTCTTAATTTAGTCTACTCATATCCGTCACATGGCGAGTGAGAGCTCCATCTGGGCATTCAAGTCGAAAGATGTGAATTGTGTGAAACGTTAAAGTCACGCCCTTTTTTTACCAAGTATATTTCCTGTTGTAATATTGATAATAATAATGATATTTATTCAGGTAAAAGGCAAACATTACACGAATAAATCATTGTGCATAAATATATATATATATTACCACCGATGATATTTTTGCCTTTACAAATTTGCAACATATCTTTTCTCTTTGCTACTACAGTAAATATATGTATCGTGATACGTATCGTACCGTGACCACAGTATCGTGATACGCATCGTATCGTCATGATTATGTATCGTTGCAGCCCTAAATATTAACATCAAAAAGCATTTTCCGTTTTCCGTTTCCGTATTTTGCTTTCTACAACTAATTTATTCAAATAAACCTAGGATGAGAAAAAACCCCAGGACAATATACACAGGATTAAACTTCAAATGCTCATATAGCACTTACTACGAAATCAGGAGAATGTTAAAATCACTAACAAGAAATTTTCATTCTAAATTGTGCTGTTTTCGACGTCAACATCTGAAGTGTTTTTGATGTGGTAGATACACTGTTATGTACTGGGTGGGTATTTTAAGTCTCATGATCAAGGTGTACTTCGAATCAACAAAAGTGATAAATAACCTCATTAAGATATACGGTCAAGCTAACTGTTGTCAAATAAAGAGAATGATCATTTTGTAACTCGCTGTCAATGGTACAACCTTTCCATGTAGTCGATAATGGGATATGGTCATACTCTCGTTTCAGAGGCGTGAACTTTCTGTGTGTCATTTGCAGACAAAACACTAGATAATTCAGTCGTAGTTTTTCTTACATATCCTGACCAGTCTTTTACTTAGGTTTTTGTATAAATGTAGTGTTAATGGACTATTATGTATACCATGGCTATGAAGCACGGTGGGTTAGAACTAAATGTCCAGGGTTCGAATATTTCTAAATGAATAAAACAACTATTGTACATACGTTTCCAGCGTAGCCGAAATCGACATCGATTTTATGGACAACTCGTACACATTTTACACTTTTGTGAGCATACGATTCATTGGTCATTTGTCTGATGAAGGTGACAGTGTACATATCGTACTAGCCATCGCAACGTCACATAGAAAATTGTATTGGTTGTGTAAAAAAAACCAAAAAAAAAACAATAATCAACAGAGCTAAATGCTCAGGGTTAGAGTCTAGCTCAGTTGGTCAAAGCGAAATGCCCAGTGTTTGTGTCTAGCTCAGTTGGTCATGGCGAATTGTCCAGGGTTCGAGTCTAGCTCAGTTGGTCAAAGCGAAATGTCCAGGGTTCGAGTCTAGCTCAGTTGGTCAGAGCGAATTGTACAGGGTACGAGTCTAGCTCAGTTGGTCAAAGCGAAATGTCCAGGGTTCGTGTCTAGCTTAGTTGGTCATGGCGAATTATCCAGGGTTCCAGTCTTGCTCAGTTGGTCAAAGCGAAATGTCCAGGGTTCGAGTCTAGCTCAGTTGGTCAGAGCGAATTGTACAGGGTACGAGTCTAGCTTAGTTGGTCAGAGCGAAATGTTCAGGATTCGAGACTTGGTCTGAAACCATTGTAATTTTACACTGAAAACATTGTTGCGGATTGTTTCATATCTTATTTATGATATTCTTTTTTTCACCTCATATGGTTATCTTTTCAGATTTGGATTTTCACTGAAAAATACTACGACAGAGGTGGGAGATATAAGCGACCTGCTTGTCAATTGAAGCCGTATGATTGCTTGAAACATCAAATCATCTAGCAAACAAGATGTGCAAGCTTCAACCACCACCTCCACCACCACCACCACCACCACCACCACCACCACACCATTGACACAATATTTAGAAACTTTCTGATATTTTCAAATATATGTTAAAATTATAGATAATGAAATAAGGCGATATATCAGGTCGCTGACAAAATTGAATGTTTTTAAAAATACTACTGACCTATCCCTGAATACATACAATCTATCTTGTTTTACAAGAGACTCAAAGGACTTGCTTAAAGTTTAAAATATTTCGTTTACCTATGACTTGTAAGCGGACTTGCTTAAAGTTTAAAATATTTCGTTTACGTATGACTTGTTAGTGGACTTGCTTAAAGTTTAAAATAGTTCGTTTACGTATGACTTGTTAGTGGACTTGCTTAAAGTTTAAAATAATTCGTTTTGTATGACTTGTAAGCGGACTTGCTTAAAGTTTAAAATATTTCGTTTTCGTATGACTTGTTAGTGGACTTGCTTAAAAGTTAAAATATTTCGTTTTCGTATGACTTGTAAGCGGACTCCTGGCTAGTAGTATAATGAAGCCCAAGTACATAATTATAGCTATTTTTATTTATTTTTAATTTAAAAAATTGATACAATTCATAAGAAAAAAAGGAAATACAGCAAAATGTCCCCCCTATTTGCCTTACGGGCTTGGTGATATATGTTTCAAGTGATAATTGATTATTGCTGATAGGTGAGACATCGGCTACAAATTTGTTTGATTTTTGTGAATGTTAAATGTTTTTAAAAATGAGAATTGAAATTTCTATCGGTTTTTTTTCATGCCAGGAAAAGCAAGTCGCGCTTTCCCAAGTGTAATTGTGTGCTGTTTGTGTTTAACGAATAAAAAAACCTGAAGTGCAATATTTTCAGCCTTATAAATTATCTTCTCGTAACGATTGCGATAACGTTTAGCTTTTAAATCTAGTTTATACATAGTTCAAATTGAATTTAAACACTCTATTATAAGTGTTTACCTTAAGAGAGGTCATGTGCTGTGGTGTGTTAGTTCTGTCGAGACCGCTCACAACAGGCGAAACAAAAGTGCCTAAGTTCACGATATGATGACACTGTAACGGATCAATAAGGTCATAGAGGTTCACAGATGTAAGTGTGCGAAGAGGCAAACAATTGTTAAAAACAGTAAACACTGAAACGATTATGATTTAAAACGTTGCAATAGGTTCAGCAGGTGATATTTGATTTATTTAATGTTCCCTGCGAAGAGGACATGGAACAAAATCATGCTTCTAATTGAGTTGTATATTTAATTCTTTATTTCGTTAACGAGGAATACATAGAGTCCGGAGGCTACTAGATGCTTTCCTAGATGCCTGACTAATTAAGTTGTTAATTTAATTCTTCATTTCTTTAACGAGGAATGCATACAGTCCGGAGGCTACCAGATGCTTTGCTCAGATGCTTTCCTAGATGCCTGACTAATTGAGTTGTTAATTTAATTCTTCATTTCTTTAACGAGGAATACATACAGTCCGGAGGCTACTAGATGCTTTGCTCTGATGCTTTCCTACATGCTTGACTAATTTAGTTGTTAATTTAATTCTTTATTTCTTTAACGAGAAATACACACAGGCCGGAGGCTACCAGATGCTTTCCTCAGATGCTTTCCTAGATGCCTGACTAATTGAGTTGTTAATTTAATTCTTTATTTCTTTAACGAGGAATACATACAATTCGGAGGCTACCAGATGATTGCTCTGATGCTTACCTAGATGCCTGACTAATTGAGTTGTTAATTCAATTCTTTATTTCGTTAACGAGGAATACATACAGTCCGGAGGCTACTAGATGCTTTCCTCAGATGCTTTCCTAGATGCCTGACTAATTGAGTTGTTAATTTAATTCTTTATTTCTTTAACGAGGAATACATACAGTCCGGAGGCTACTAGATGCTTTCCTCAGATGCTTTCCTTGATGCCTGACTAATTGAGTTGTTAATTTAATTCTTTATTTCTTTAACGAGAAATATATACAGTCCGGAGGCTACCAGATGCTTTGCTCAGATGCTTGACTTATTTAGTTGTTACAAGTAGCATCAGATGACCAGATAGTTCAGTACAGTAGTACTTAAAGAAACCTCAAAAAAGGAAGAAAGTATTCTACGTTTACGCTTTTGATATTAAATTCCATCCCTGCACCCTTGGACTAGGTTTCGACCGCATTGTATTCCATGTATGTGTCACCTCTAGGATGACTTGTCTGGAAATTATAACGTTATCCTGTATCCATACAATTTTAGAGTTATGCTTTAATAAACGGTCAAATGAAATGCACGTTATCATAACGGTAAACTTGACGTGATTCTATATCGTAGTATATCTTTGGCAATTATCTAAAATGTTTATACAGGTTTTTTATCAGCCTTTCGATATGCCAGTTGTTTAAAAGTCTGAATCACATATTTAACTGCAAGCCTTTTTATTCTGACCTGACATGATCCGAGGGCAAAGAGTATAAATGTAATATCGAATGGAAACCGTTGGATCTATAGGGTCATACAAAAAGTCCTGCATTTGGATAAATCAGGTCAATGCATTCCACGAAAGATATGGACAAAAAGAAGAAATGATGTCATAGACATTAGTTTACAATAATTACAAGTTCCATCAACTTATAATAAAAAATACTGTTGTTAATCCAGGTAGGTCTTTAATGTCGGTGGAATATATTACTCTATGATATGCATGGCTAACCACTTATAACCTTGCGTTAACTGAGACCGAAGATACATGTATTGTAGATGGCTTAACTGTACAGAACTGTCCCGATGGGCAGATGACACGTGATCAGTCAACCTTGATACGGTCAGGTGTCAATTAATTCTAGTCATACCGGTGTAATTGATAATGACTCATTACCAAAGTGCACCTAAAACGTTGTGCACCTTGACGCTTTTGCTGACTTTCTTAAAGAAACAAATAACTCGCTCCGTTCCAATTTTCGAAATGAACGACGTGGCGTAATTTCCGATTTGCAAATACATGTGTGTTGTACTGTAGATTTGTTAGCTGGAGGAAATAAACAGAACAACTTCTGATGGTTTTCATAACAACCACGTATGACAATGTTCACGTGAAATACAGCAAACGTCTTCTGAGAGCATGATATGAGGAGCGTAACTTATGGCTACGAATGAATCGACAATATCAATTGACAGCCTATAAACCTCACCAAGTCTAATTACATGTTAAACACTGCATTGGAACTACGGGCTCAAATGGCTTCTCCAAGGAACAATTATAACGTTTCCGTTTTGTTAAGTGTAAAATTTGTTATTGACGTTTTTCGTAGCATACTTTATAAGACATGGAACTGATACTACCAAGGATGCAACCGAAATACAGTTTGTTTAAAACTTACGTTTTAGATAACTTTACTTTCAAAACAAGAATAATACCAAATATGCTTAGGTGTCCATAGCTTTCATTGCTAGATCATCCAGTTGATACTAAGATTGGATTTGAATTTCAAATCAAAGTGAACGTTTTTACTGGTTGTAGACTAAGATTAGTGCGTTTCATTCAATAATATCTGCAAAATAATGATTAACAACACCTTTTACCCCCCCCCCTTTTTCTGTTATCAAATAACAGCCTCATGGTTGTAGGAACATTGAAAATGCAACAAATCGTATATTTTATTATTTTCCCGTCAACTTACATATATATATTTCACAAATAGGCAGAATATAGATAGTCCTTTACGAGTGAGAAGCACGAGTGAAAATATCCGTATATTTTTCCATGTAAAACCATTAAATTTCCTATTCATTTCATTTGTTTATCTAACCAGACGAGAACATTGCTACATCAACAAGGTGTTTGAATTAGTAGCGTAATATTTGACGCCAAGCTTAAATTACGTCATGATTGACAACAAGGCTTTGCTACATTCTGAATGGGCTACCTCGATTAAGTCTTCCGTTCTCTCATTTTAAGGTAGGATTTGCTCCCAAAAGTGTTATCAGTTACGTATGTTCATAACATATAATACACAACCAACACTTATATTACCATCGATTTGTCTAACTGAACAAAAAAATATGGCTCTGAATGCAGTTAAAAGAAAATACCATTTTTGATTGATCAATATAAATTAGATACTAGACCTCATGTGAATATTTTATATTTTGTACATCTTACCTGAAGTTACGATATTAGTTTGTATCACAAAACAAATTTCTGATATTTAACTGACACAAATGCAGTAGATATATATTCACTCTTATGGCAGAGTATACCGACATTTACCTTCATGTTTTGCACCAGTGAAAAATAGAAGTATCCTGCCATACTCATGATATATATATACTAGTATATATATGCCATTCTACAGGTAACCATTAAACACTTTTGCGTATTTGTATCTACTTTATTTAATTATTTTTTTAATGACACTAACATTTTTGAAGTAGAATTATATGTGTTTATTACCTTTTGTTTTACCCTAGTTCGACAAGAGTAGCTAAAAATAAAGACGTACACTGAATAAACGGGATTGATTTATGGTAATGGCTGTGTTTCATTTACTTGTCTGGCTACATAACTACAACTTCCTAAACATATCTTAAGTTTATCCTAGCGACGTGCTCGCATAATGCGTTCTACTGGCACATTTATATGTTCATTTTATGCTGACACCCTCCTCAATAGATAATTTTCCGACGTCATAAAATGTTCCAGAATAAGAATACTATGAACGAGATCCTGCGTCCGATTGTTAAATTCAAGGTCAATGTCACCGTTAGTATTGCTGACTTTAAGATGTCTAAAAATGTAAACTTTATTTATCACAACAATTATGAAATAAGTTATTACAACTTACATTAGTCTTTCTTGTTGGCCCGGTTGTAATCGCACAGTTTGTTTTTTAAACGAGAGAAAACCGGAGTACTTGGAGAAAAAACAGCGTGATCGGGCAGGTGTTCCCTTATCTTTTTTCGTTCAAGCGAGGAATCGACCCCGGTCGCATTGACGAAAGTCGAGTGCATTATCCACTGCGCCAAACGACCTCCCTCGGGCCTGTTAGCTAAAAATATACCAACGGACATATAATTCGAATTTCAATAATATACAATTCAAAATAAAAACAAAAAGTATAATTTCTCCAGGATGCCATTGAATACAATTTCATCCACATGTCTATCGTCATGTTTAATGCACGAAGGTTGCTCAAATAAAATCACGGCGCCAGCAGTAAAAATGATAACGATGTCATTGACCTTGACTTTTGTACTCTGAAACACGACCTCGTCTTAGGTATTATCAAACTTATAGTATTCAGGTCTGTGAGGAGGCTTAACATATTCCATAATCTCTTTTTTTTTTATTTTAACCCCCTTTTTATTTTAATTATCTACACATACAATGCGAATGCTTTTAAAATGAACCTTTTTATCTACTTTTATCTTCGCTACTCACATGTTTGTTAAAAAAATTAAATAAATGAATAAATAAATCACCATGGCCCTAAATGACCACAGCCGTCGATGGGCCGTTAAACATAAACAAACAAACAAACAAACAAGGCTTAACCACTTTGGCGTCACAGTATAAGTGATACATCTGTTTGATAATCTTTCCGGAAGGTTCGTTATCGTTTAGCTTTTATTTTGTATGTACACCATAAATTATTAAATAAACTATAAATGTATACAAAGATATTAACTCTTTCAATTAACTGTAATTTAATAGTATTATCTGTCTGATCTTCTTTAAAGAAACAACAACAAATAAACACTTAAGGTTGAACATTCCGACTTTTCATGGAGTACCAGGCTTACAGGGCCATGTGTTTCGGAAGGGTAAGCGTGTTCTGCTTTTTTGACGATAACCGCCATGTATAACCATAATCTAAATAATATCATGTCTTCAATTTGATCACTAGAAATACGGGTATAAAAAACGAAGGCACAAGGCACAAGTGAAATAAAAAACACTTTTCTTCATATTGCAAAATGAAAAAAATATGTTTCCCGAAGAGATGAATTTGTTGACCATAAAAATTGCCCACAGTCTTGTTAATGTTGAAAACATTTTGTTGTAAGTCATGAATTTGCATTATCTTGATGATTTTTTTTTAATTTGAAAAAAAATAATATAGTAAAACAAATATAACACATACATAAAATCTGATCAGCAATATTGATTTTCAAATTCAAAAGTCTAAAGTGAAAGATATTATTCTTATATTTTTATCGTTAAGACATTAAATTCTTACTTTTGTAGTTGAAAATGTACTGTATGTTTTATTGTTAAAACACGCACTGTATACTAGCGTTTTTGAAACATGTCCTCTTCATTTCTAACGTTGAAACATGAACATTGTAATTTTACAGTATGGGTTTTCCTTTTACACACATCATCAAAAAAAGCCTACGGAGATCATGATGATATATGATTATGATTTATATGTGTATATACAACGGTGTAAATAATCATAAATAATACACTTATTGTCTACAATTCGCGGTAACAGTAATAAAACGTGAGAGGACATCAACTGCATCTTTTACGATGTTTATAAATAGCACATGATATGTAATCGTAAATTACGCTCATTTAAACATCCATCGTTTATAAAGGACGAGGTATATTCTTTTTGTGTAAAACCTGCCAGAATTCTGTCGTGAAATTATTCTCCAACAACTGATCCTTTCAACTCAATCAAAGAAACTTTAGTTGTTATTACATTATCCACGATGAACGTTGCCATGTTGTTCTGCGTCGCAGCTATCGTATGGACTAAGACCACAATTAATTTTACTATGTTTAATTGTAACATTTAATTTCATAACGAATTCCCAATATCCGATAGCCAACTTTCCATCTAACCTGGTCAAGAGCAACATCTTGGGAGTAAAATATCAAAATTTCAACATAGCATGTTGGCCTTTTTCTTGAGATAATCGTCTGCAGGTGTCACCAATGTCAAAAATAAACTTCCGGGTCAGGGGTAGAGGTAAACACAGGACTTTTCACACAGCACCCTGCACAAAAAATTAATGCACAATATAAAAATTTGACACAGAAATTGTTAGATTGATATCTCCACAGTATTTTAACACCAAACTTTTACACAAACACCAAGTTCTAAGAGGCATAGTATAGTTTTTACTAAAGTACCTATATTTCTAAGGGACTACATTCGTGGATACTGAACCTGGAAGCATTTAATTGTGACCTCAGTCCTATTATGTTTGGCACGGGAGGTCAGAGGTAATGGGTACCTGATCAAACCGCCGATCAGAGGGTCAATGTGGAGGTTTGGATTTGATACACCTGCAAACTAAAACGACAATGAACTCAACTGTGGAGGATTTAGCGTGAGTTACTTCATATCAGATCCCTGCTTTGCGCCATATTGTATAATCTGGCTTTTACTTGCAGCGATGCAGCGAAGCTGTATTGTACTTTTGATGGACTAAACAAACCGGTTTACATTCTGAACCAAAGACCCACAAACGCGAATGATTAACATATATTTTAAAGAATATCATATCCTAAAAACGACTGAATTGTTACTCGGCATATCGGTGACAAGTATTTAAGCAGACTGTTTGCGTATTTGTGAGGTCAAACTGTGCTTGATTCTCTTTTGCTTTCAATGGAACTGAATGTATCAAAGAGCTTATTCGGAAAGATATTGAAGAATTTACCAAGCTTTTCATTTTAACTTTAAGATATACGGCCGATATGATGTCCATCAAAAATTAGAATGAACAACATTGACTTAAAACTTTTCCGAAAGACCAGCAGTCTTGTCCGGCGATTCACTCTAATGGAATAAATTAGATGTTAAAATGACGACGCGGGTTACCCGGAATAAAGCAGGCCTAATTTTGCTATGACATATTCCAGGGGTGTAGAGATCGAAAGTGACTTAACACCTGGATATCAATGAGGAAGGTATCGACAGTTTCATACAAATTGAGCCTTCTGTTACAGAACCAATGGAATGTACATGGCGGTAAATGTGGGATGTGTGGAGACCCCTATCAAGGAGTGAAAGCCCACTAAGCGGGAGGAACATACGCTACTGGGACGATAGCCGCCTGCTACAACACGTCCGTGACGTCTATTGAGGTCATAGCTGAACTAACATCCAATCACCAGGGAAACTTCGAGTACCGACTATGTGACAAGAATGACGTCAGTAGCCCTATCACTCAGGAATGTCTGGATAAGCACCTGTTGTATTTTACCGGTACTGAAGAGACAAGAGGTTACATAACAACGTCCAACAATGGAAAGTTCAGTTTTAATGTGGACCTGCCCCTGGACATTAGATCGTTATATTGTCGCTCTACTCAACTGAGAAACCTGGTCAACAATAATAGGCTAACCAGTCGCGCTACACTAACATTTGCAGCGGAATATATCCCTGGTAACTGTATGTACTATAAATTAGTTGAATTCCCTAGGCCCGTGTTCATGAAACCGTTCTCATGCTCAAACGTGGATTATGTGCTCAAACCAACTTTCTTGTAAATATTGAAAAACAGAATTTGGCTTGAGTCTCTTCATCTTTTCCCAAATCGTTGACAAAATAAAATTTTATTATTAATTTATAAAAAGAACAAGAAATTAGACTTGAGCACAAAATCCATGCTTGAGCAAGAGAACGGATTCATGAATACGGGCCCCGGTGTTTGTCCTGTGCTGGGACAGGAATTCCTAAAAACATAATCCATTCTCACCATCACATTTATAGGTAACAGCTGGCAGTGTGACGGCGATGGTCAGTGCTGTACTGGATGTGGGCCTCAAGAGCAGTTCTACTGCTGCGCAGACATAAAGATACAGGAAACGTGTCCTTAGCATCCCGTCACCAACGTACACCGACACTCTCGTATACCAACACTCCCGTAAACCTCTCTGCTTTGACAACCGAACACGACAACATTATTATAACTGAATCGCTCTGAAATTGTTTTTCCCTTGTTTAAACAGTTTTATTGTCTGATCAAAATAAAATGATTACAATTTGTGTCATACTTTAAACGGAAAAAAAAACATACCAAAGAAAGTGGATTTACACTCTTCACCTTTCACCCTATCAAGTCCTTTCACCCTATCAAGTCCTTTCACCCTATCAAATCTTTTCACCCTATCAAGTCCTTTCACCCTATCAAGTCGTATCAAATCCTTTCACCCTATCAAGTCCTTTCAACCTATCAAGTCCTATCAAATCCTTTCACCCTATCAAGTCATTTCACCCTATCAAGTCCTTTCACCCTATCAAATCTTTTCACCCTATCAAGTCCTTTCACCCTATCAAATCCTTTCACCCTATCAAGTCCTTTCACCCTAGCAAGTCCTATCAAATCCTTTCACCCTATCAAGTCATTTCACCCTATCAAGTCCTTTCACCCTATCAAATCCTTTCACCCCATCAAGTCCTTTCACCCTATCAAGTCCTATCAAATCGTTTCACCCTATCAAGTCCTTTCACCCTATCAAGACCTTTCACCCTATCAAGTCCTTTCACCCTATCAAGTCCTTTCAACCTATCAAGTCCTTTCACCCTATCAAGTCCTTTCAACCTATCAAGTCCTTTCACCCTATCAAGTCCTTTCCCCCTATCAAATCCTTTCACCCTATCAAGTCCTTTCCCCCTATCAAATCCTTTCACCCTATCAAGTCCTTTCACCCTAGCAAGTCCTATCAAATCCTTTCACCCTATCAAGTCCTTTCACCCTAGCAAGTCCTATCAAATCCTTTCACCCTATCAAGTCATTTCACCCTATCAAGTCCTTTCACCCTATCAAATCCTTTCACCCCATCAAGTCCTTTCACCCTATCAAGTCCTATCAAATCCTTTCACCCTATCAAGTCCTTTCTCCCTATCAAGTCCTTTCACCCTATCAAGTCCTATCAAACCCTTTCACCCTATCAAGTCCTTTCACCCTATCAAGACCTTTCACCCTATCAAGTCCTTTCACCCTATCAAATCTTTTCACCCTATCAAGTCCTTTCACCCTATCAAAACCTTTCACCCTATCAAGTCCTTTCACACTATCAAGTCCTATCAAATCCTTTCACCCTATCAAGTCATTTCACCCTATCAAGTCCTTTCACCCTATCAAATCCTTTCACCCCATCAAGTCCTTTCACCCTATCAAGTCCTATCAAACCCTTTCACCCTATCAAGTCCTTTCACCCTATCAAATCTTTTCACCCTATCAAGTCCTTTCACCCTATCAAAACCTTTCACCCTATCAAGTCCTTTCACACTATCAAGTCCTATCAAATCCTTTCACCCTATCAAGTCCTTTCACCCTATCAAGTATAATCATCCTACATGTAGTTGATCGATTCATATATCATGAGCATATGGAAATTACATGAAGATTAGATTTTGAATAAAAGACGTGTCCCTTCTGCAAATATTTGTTTCAGTGATATGTAATGTTACCTTTGCAGTTTTTTTCTGGGTCATGAATGAAGTTATAGATTGAGGACTGTTTGTCGTAAATCACAGTCCCAATAGTATAAAACAGTCCCAATGGTATAAAACTGACTTGTGTTACATCTTGTCTGTCATATGGAATGGTAAAGTTGTACTCTGTGTGGCTTTCTTCCCAGACGTACTTTTTGTCCGCCCTTATTTCTTATTTTAGTGATGTTTTACGTCACAAGTTATAGTTGACTTTGCAGGTTGCCTGTCAGTCCTCGCGGCTAGTTGTAACTGTTTTATCCCGACAAAGTTAACATGAAATATAAAGAAAAATGGGGAAAAAATATAATTACTGTAATACATACAAGAATTACATTATATTATAATTCATAAAAAAACAGAATTATGAATACTTTTAATTCATATAAAAAAAATGCATATACTTTTTTGTACGCACAAAAACAGAATTGCAATACTATGATACATCCTATATCATTAATATTGAAAATGTTAGGAATATCTTTCTATTTTGGTCGGATGATGCTGCGATAACTCCAGTTGACATTGATGCTCTGTTGCAAAAAAGGTAATTCAAATGTGACAAATTATAAACATGCCAATCCAATCAATAAATAGATGTATATATATGACTTAAGTTATTGTACATTGCTATAAGTTATAATATGACGAAATGTATTATCGTATTTACGTGTCATATATATGTGTTTATGTTTGTAGAATCTCAAGTCTTGTCAGTGTAAATGAATCCAATCATTCAGAAATTATTTTTTAACTCGACCAATATATAATACCAAATTTTTTATCGACATATCAATTTATTCCGCAATATTTTGTGAACCTTAGCGATATTTATGCTTCAGAGCAAATGCAATACAGAGTCCTCCATATTGATCCGTTTTGGAAATAGTCTAGATTGTCAATTACAAGTTACAGATTCTTAATTGTTTAACAAGGACGCTCCTGTTCATAATAATGGCTAGACATTTAAAAAAAGGATGACTCGCCATTTAACTCATCGCGTTTTAATGTTTCGAATCTTTCCACTGCCATACATCATACCAAACAGAAGGAATGCATTCGTTCTGTTATTATGAGAGCTTTCTGTTCGGTGAAAGAACGGCGATATAGATAAATGTTTGTAAAATATTTTGGAGCAAAGTTTGTGAAAAGCACAAAAGCCAAAATAAAACTATACTGAGAATGATATTGCTAGAATGAATGAGTTCCTGGTTGATCAATCTTTATAAAGTTCGGTGGCCAGCAGATTGTCAGTAGATTGTAGGCATTCTTATGGGAATAAACTGTGTCCCTCTTCTGGCCGAATTATTTTGTTTTATAAGGCTGAATTTATTGATGAGCTTATCAGGACATGTAACAAAAACCTAGCCAAGTCCTATAACTTCACACGCAAACGTATTGACGATGTTCTGTCTTTAGATTGTAAGAGGTTCGTTGATCACATCGATCGTCTGTACACTCCTGAGGACGAAATACCGAGCCCCTTCAGACTTTTCTATTTAAGCCGCTTGACTCGATCTTTACTTACAACATGACAAACAGTGACGGCTTAGTGCAAAACTGTATGATAAGAGGGACGATTTTTAACTTTCCGATCGTGAAGTTTCCCTTTCTTGATAGTAACCTGCTTCCCCTATCTACGATGTTTACATATTTATATGCTGTAGATTCGGTATCAAAGAGCTTCCCAAAACATCATGATTTCCGTGATAGATGTCGACAGCTGACGGACAAACTTACAACACAGGGTTTCCGTGATAGATGTCGACTGCTGAAAGACAAAACTTACAACACAGGATTTCCGTGATAGATGTCGACTGCTGACAGACAAACTTACAACACAGGATTCCCGTGATAGATGTCGACTGCTGACAGACAAACTTACAACACAGGATT